>NW_027590097.1:642500-800000 GCF_964213995.1 Mustelus asterias | reverse complement strand
ACCATTTTCAGTGGAAGTTTCAGATCGTGACTTAACTCTAATATTTCCATAAGTTGTCCATTTTATAAAGATGATATTTTCTCCCTGATGGTTAATGCTTTCCAACCTGCCCTTAATACAGACAGCTCACTGGGAGTCTGCAACAATCATGGTTGCCTGACAGACGATTTTCGGGTCCATCGATCTGTGAACTAGTCGGTGTTCCCAATCTGCTGCGGAAATGGTAAATGGGATATTGGATATGAATGGGAGATGGAGAGATTGTAATTGTTCAGGAGTCTCACTGTGACTGCATCCCTCCTTCAACAGGTTCCCTTTCATACTGTGTGAGCATTGGAATACCAACAGTTTTGAACATGGAAAGTTTTCCTATTCTATCAGGCTGTTGCTTGGTCACCCATGTTACTGGGGAGCCGGTTGGCTGAATTGGTCAAATTGTGGGTCATATTGTGTCAGCACCATGGGGTTCGAACCCCGTTGTATCTGGGGCAAATTTGGGACCTCACTCCTTGCCTTATCCGTGCCGGAGATCATTCAGCCGTGGTTCAAACCTGCCTTCAGACAGAGAACTCAAAGAATACCCACCCCTTTGTTGTAGTGTATTTCAGTAATCAATAACTATGTTTCAGCAGTTGTACATGTAGATACATTAACTGTGTTTTGATAACCATTCTGCCATGATGGCAACAAGAAACAGAACAAGGAGCTACTTTACTAAGTGTAATAGGAAACATTCACAGCTCATTTGAACTGTTTAACAATAATTATAATTCATGGTTAATTATGTTTCTTGTTTCCTATAACCTAGTTTGGGGAAATTGAAAATATATTTATCTTAGTTCTTACATTGGGTTTGAAGGAAACCCCTGAATTAAGGGATTACTCTTTCAGAAGAACAATGTGCTCTCTTTAACTAGGAAACTAACGAGTAATTTCTGTGATATGGTAAAAATTATTGTGGGCGATTCAGCCATCCCAGTGGCTAATGTTTTTGTGAGGCGGGCCGGGGGAATCGCTTGTGGGCCGATTTGTGGGATTCGCACAAGCGTTCCCAATGCACCCGGATCTCCGAGTGCCAGATACCCGGCACGGGCGGGACCATGCTGGAAACCAGGTATTTGCCGAGTTCCGCACACATGAGGATGGCCTAAACCGGGATGTTGGATTTATGTCACATTATCAGTAACCCCCACAGCTTGCCTCCTGGACTTGCTGGCTGTCCTGTCTGGAGACAATACACATCTCTTTAACCTGTGTTTAATGCTCCCCCCACCCACATTGTCTGTATCTTTAAGACCTGGCTGGCTGTAGGGATTCCCATTCTAATCAGTATTCTGTAACTTGATTTTGTGTCTCTGTGCACTGTTTGAGAGCACATTTCCACTCCATCTGACGAAGGAGCAGCGCTCCGAAAGCTTATGTTATTTGCTACCAAATAAACCTGTTGGAATTTAACCTGGTGTTGTGAGACTTCTTACTGAAATCAAATCATTCCAGCCGCCGGGATTCTGCAGCTGCTCCAGGCTGCACTGACCTGTCACTCATTCCTCCCAAAATTGGAATCAAAAATAACTAACCTGGGACTGACTTTGTGCTGCTGGTTCAAACATAGGCTTCGTCCTCCCTACATTGGCTGCTGATAGGCTTAGCAGTGAGCCTAAAAAAAAGCCAAGCAATAAAGAGTCCAGTATGTTATTGGATGACCACAGTTGACATTTTAAAAAGCCTGCCCATGGGTTTCCTCCGGGTGCTCCGGTTTCCTCCCACAGTCCAAAGATGTGCGGGTTAGGTTGATTGGTCAGGTTAAAAATTGTCCCTTAGAGTAGGTTAGAGGGATTAGCGGGTAAAATATGTGGGGGTAGGGCCTGGGTAGGATTGAGGTCGGTGCAGACTCGATGGGCCGAATGGCCTCCTTCTGCACTGTAGGGTTTCTATGTTTCTATGTTTCTATGAAGATTTCAACGGCTAAGTTCGATGACGGGGCGATTCGGATCCAAATGTCTGCGGGCCGCAGTCTGCAGCAACCGGGAGCAGCGGTATCATTTACTATCATTTTTGTGGGCAAGGCAAAGTTTTAACCAAATGGTAAGCAGCTGAAAAGCGGCATTATTCAAACACAAATATCTAGGGTGGCAACTCTGCTTTCAGCTGTATGACAGAAAATATCTCCATCAAAATACCAAACATACCGCTATCTCAACGCCATGTTTTATTTCCATGATGTGAGCACAACTCGCAAGGCCTTGAGAGAAGAATGAATGAACTAATTCAGCTGGATTTGTGAAATGAATTTTGCATGGCCACGTTTATGTGGGCATTCCACTGGGCTCCAAAAAATACCTGAGATCGAGTTCCAAATTTGCAGAGATATCAGACAGATGTGGAAACTATGCGAAAAATATATAGAGTGACGAATGTAAAACCCATTTATTTACCAATCAGATGTGTTAGTGTTGGAATAAAGCATAGGAATGAGAAGGTTTTCCGAAATGTTTTCAGGATAATACTTCGATTTCCATGCTCGCTGTCCAACTGGAATGGAGACATTTCATGATATGACTGTGGGCCATGAGCTGTATCAAGTGGACAAACTATCCACGGGGAATACATCAGCAAAACAATTCTCCAATCACGTTACGACAAATAGGTGACCTGGGAGGCGGTGGCGGAGCGGGATTCTCTCTGGATAATATTCCAGAGATCCTGCGTTAAAATCTCCAAATCCAGTTTAAACTCCAGGCGGATTGAAATATTTGCACTCAATAAAAATCTGAAATTATATCTCCAATAGTGAACGGTAAAACCATTGTCGACTGTCGCAAAATCCCATCTGGTTCAGTCGGGTTTTTAAAGAAAGATAACCTTCCAGCCTGGACTACCCTGCGTCCAACTCAAATGCAGAGCAATCTGATTGATTCTTCAATAATCTGAGATCACCGAGCAAGCCATTCCGTTCAAAGAGAACCAGGTGTGGCCAAATCCCCAAAAGAATCAATAAAAACTAAATAATGCTGAAAAGCAAGGAAAGTTAAAACGAGAACCTGGAAAATATGTAAGCTGGGTCACTTATCAGTCGGACTATATACTATAGAAAACAAGATGTACTGCACCAGTTAAAATCAATCTATTACTGGTCCAAACTGCAGTATAGTTTATAATCACACTTTACAAAGAGAGTGAAGGCATGTCAGAAAGTGCAATCAAGGTGCAATGGAACTGCTTCCAGGCATTATGGACTTCAGTTCTGTTGATATCTTGTGGAAGTTGGGCAAATTCTACTCGGAGAATAAAAGATTATCATCCGAATTGTGTACTTTCCAGATTCTGAAAAGCTGAGTTGAGAAACCGTTACCGAATTATTTTCGGTCTTTTTTTTTGGATTGATGTAGTTGTTAATAGGAGTGATGCTGCTCTGGAATCAATGCTGGAACAGACTGTTCCGCCTTGGTTTTCCAAGACTTTTTTTCATGTGGAGATGCCGGCGTTGGACTGGGGTAAAGTCGCTGAGCAGAGACTGATAGCCAAGTTCCGCACACATGAGGACGGCCTCGACCGAGATCTTGGGTTCATGCCACACTATCTGTAACTCACACGACTTGCCTGGGGTTGCAACATCTCACTAACTGTCCTGGCTGGAGACAATACACATCTCTTTAAACTGTGCTTAACCCTCTCTCCACTCACATTGTCCGTACGTCTAAGACTTGATTACCTGTAAAGACTCGCATTGCAACCATTATTTGGACAGCCGATAATGGCCTGCTCAAATGGAAATGTAACCATGTCAGTTCTAAACTTTGACCCCAAAAAAATCGATTTTTTAACGTGCGTTAGTTAACCAGCCTCGGGTATTTTAGTTGCCCATACTTCACGTCAGTGATACGGTGGTTTAATCATCGAGCACAGTTCAAAACCCCCGCAGGCACTCTCTTCCCTGTGTCTGTAACATACTCGAACATAAAAACCCTCCCTCATTCTGATCACTTTTCTTCTCTCCTTCAAGCCATTTTTCGAAACGAAAATCTTCCAAAAAGATTGTATCCACATTTAACAGAAACTTGTTTTTGTGATTCGCTGGTAGTTTTATTTCCAACATGTTCCTCGGAGGCAGACTGGGGCGTTGTTTTCTCAACGCTAAAAGCGTGATATGTTGTGTCAAGATTCAACTCTGGTCTGCACATGAATTTGTGAGACAACACTGGGAACGTAGTGCATGTTTCCAGGCTGCCCCTAACATGGGCACTCCTCACTTCGGCTACTTTGCACAAATACAGTTGCTCCTATTGTTGGTTAGCTCCATCATTTTCTGCTCGAAAAATATTTATCAAAAATGATAATTTGGCGACTGTCTTAAAATAGTCGAAGAGAAGGGGATAGGATGACAGAGGACATTCCACAGCTTTGTTCACAGCAACCTGTCGGCAAGGCTGCTAATGGCATATTGCTAAAACAAATGTCAAGCAATGCACACCAGCACACACAGTGCATTGCTCGCTTGGAGTGTGCAAACAATTCGGTTAAGCAGCGCAACGAGAAGCAATTGCTTACCGAGTCACAACTTTCTTAGGCCGAGGACCCGTCAGATTCTTGGGTAGTGGCATTAATTTATCCTTTTGGATTTTGTTTGGCAGGATGTTAAGAAAATGATGGAGTCTGTGGAGCTGACCAACATTAAGAAGAGGAAAACGAAATTCCCGCATAATGTTCAGAGACTTTAAAGTGCTACAATTTTCGTCCTTTTGGGGAAGCTTATTTTCTACCGAATCGGGATTCAGTGCCTGCGGATCAGATGGAGGACAATGTTAATTCCTGTTATTTGGATCTCTGGATGATTTTGTCTGTGCAATGACACACTGACACTATGCTTTTTAAGTCATTTGAATGAAACTCGCTGCATTTATCACTGCTGTTCCTGTTTCATTTCGCACTCTGGTCACTCTGTCAGCATATTAACAGTGAGGGTGGGGTGGGTATTCAAAGGCAGGGTCGCACTGGTATCGTGCAGCTCCAAAATTGTCGTCCTCACAGGATCGTACCTTGCATGGAATGTCCCAGTTTTACCCACCAGGAGCGAACCACTAAAGTTGCACATTGTGGAGAGGTTCAAGCTGCGAATTTCTCAGCATGAACTCCAAACTATATGATGTATTATGGCATCAGGGAAAATATTGGAAACGAATGCTTTTGTTACGAGCACAGACAATCCGTTCTCAGCTGTTGAGTGTGTATCTCTATATGTAAACCTCCCCGTGGAAGGCCTACCGGGGAGAGTGATGGCACTGGTTGGAAGCGCAGGATAAAGTCATTGATCGAAATAAGTAGTTTAATAAATAAAGTAACATAGATTCCGTCAGAGTAAATAAAAGGGTGTCACATTCGCAGGACGAATAGGATATGCACGTGGCAGATACGGCATATTGGCTAAATGTTGGCTCTATTGTTCACAATAACCATTCCAGCTCAGCCGGAGAAGTGCACCTTTGTGTTCCATTCCACCTGTTCTACAGCGGAAAATTTCGATCCTATATTACATTACATTGCTCAGAATATGACATCTAGTTGTACTGTAAGTTTGCACAAACACCTTAATTCCAAGCAGTTTACCAAAATAACATATCCAGCTTTCAGTCCGAAGAACATCGCTATGCAGGATCCCACTCCAATGTTCACACTGTCACATCCAATTGTACAGCAGAAGAACATTCCACATTTCCAGCCCACACTAGTGTTCACATTAACATATTCAGCTGTATTGCAGAACAATAGCTCTGTGAAAATTTTCATTCCATAGTTCGCATTAACGCCCCCAGTTGTGCTATAGAGGAGCATTTATTTGTACAATGAAATCCTGTTTCTTTTTCACATCCAGCTACAGGACTTATTAAGAACTATGTTTTCCAATCCATTAGATTGATCGGAATAACACATTTCACTGTGTGCAGAAGAACGTTTCTGTCTTACATTGTAGTTTACTGTTAACAGTAGCACATCAATCTGAATTGAATTTGATCAACTCGATGGTGTATTCCATTTGACTATGCAGAATAAGGCATCCAACTGTCCTGACATCTGAAATACCTCTGGGCAGTAGTACACAATATTGTTCAGAATAACATATCCAGAAGAAGAACTGCTCCAAGTAAAATGGTTTACAATATAGTTTACAATAGCATATCCAGCTCCTATGAAGAACACCCTTTGTCGCATCCAACTATTTCACAAAGACACACCCTGTAGTATTGTTGAAGAGCATTTCCAATCCATTCCAATTATTTGCTCATAATAACAGATCCAACTGTACCCCGGAACTACGTTTCTGCCTTCACTTTCAGCCTGACAAATACAAGTCCATCAGTATTCGAGAAGAACTTCTGTGTTGCAAGACAACGTTCAGACTGAGGCCTCAAACTGCTCTGTGGAAGGACATCTAATTTTGCATTCTTGTCCATTGTTCAAAATAACATATCCAGCTGTGCTCCCGAAGATACCTGCAGTCCATTCCAGTTTTCTTCACAATGTGGGAACAAGCATTGCTGCGAGGCAACATCTCGTTTCAATGACAATTTCTTGTCCACGTTGACGCAACCGGCTTTTCCATAGGAGACAATGCGTCTGTGAATTGTATCTCTGCTTCTCACAGTAACACAATCTGTTGTAATGCAGATGCCACACTGCCAGGGATCAAACTAAGATTTCGGCTTTTGTGACTGCCTTTGTGGAGTTTGCGAGTTCTCCCTGTGTTTGCATGAGTTTCCTCGGGGTGATCTGGATTCCTCACACAGCCCAAATATGTGCAGTTTCGATGGAATAACCATGCTAAGTTTTCCCTTGAATGTCCAAAGATGTGTGGGTTTGGTGAAGTAGACCTGGTAAATACGCAGGTTTACGGGGTTACAGTAGGAAGTTGGCCTGAGTAAGTTGCTCTTTTGGAGAGTCGTCGCAGTCTTAATGGGCCGAATAATCTACTTCCTTACTGCCGGAAGTCTATGATCCTTTCCTTCTATAAATGTTTTCTCTGTTTTATATCAGTTTATTGGTCAGAGTTACACATCAATCTGTATGCCAGAGTTTTCTGTTCTCCATTCCACTCCATTGGACACAATTACACGTGTGTGTGCGTGTGCTTGTTTGTGTGTGTGTGTGTGTGTGTGTGTTTCTGTGTCTGTGCGTTTATTGTGTCACGAGGTTGTTCTCTTCACCGACGCTGCCAGTCCTGCAGAGCATATCAAACAGTTCTTTATTTCTGTTTTTCACCATCTGCAGTATTTTGCATTCACTCCACTTCCAACTATCTGCACTAATGAAAATAACCACAGCTTCTCCAGTCTCTGCATGTGGTTGAAGTCCATGTCCTGACTCCTAAGAAAACAACGCCTGTCAATCTTGTGCCCTCGCCTTCTTATAAAAATGGCGTGGGCAGAAATCGACTCAATGTGCCAGTGGGAGATTTAAAGATAAACATTAAAACAAACATCTTGTGTCTGATTTGCAATTCTATGCGTCCATAAATGGAAGTCATGATGTGGAGATGCCGGCGTTGGACTGGGGTGAACACAGTAAGAGTTTTAACAACACCAGGTTAAAGTCCAACAGGTTTATTTGGTAGCAAATACCATTAGCTTTCGGAGCGCTGCTCCTTCGTCAGATGGAGTGGAACATTTTCATACGCGTTTTCAATAACCATACGTATGACTGTGACGTTCTCCATTACTGCATTAATTAACTGGATCAGTTTCGGGCCATGGCCTCCCCTATTCCCAATTACTTCCATCACCGACCCTCACTCAACACATCTATACCGGGTAAAAAGCTTCGGATTGTAACAGATTAACTGAATCTGTTTGTTTGGTGACTGTAATTAATGGCATTACCCATGGCACTTAACGGTGCCACTGGAAGCTTTCCTTCTTTTATTAATAAGGGATTCATTTCAATGAATTCTCCCATCGTGTCCGCAGATCGACCAGCTCAGGTACTAACAAGGCCCAAGTGCTCCAGATAGAAGGAGAAGGGAGATCATAATCTGAAAATAATGGATTGTAATCTTTCAACAACGTACCAGAAACTGAAAACGCACGACTGCAATGTTACAGCAATGGATCAGAATGTGAAAACACACGATTGGAATGTCCCAACAAGGATGACCTGAGTGGGCCTGGAGGTCTGGAGTCTGTGTCAATGCGTCTGCTTCAATGCGAGGAGGGTAACGGTTAAGACCGATGAACTTAGGGCCTTAATACTTATGTGGAATTTGGATGTGTTTGCGGTGATGAAGACTTGGTTAAAAGAGGGACAGGACTGGCAGCTGAATATTCCGGGGTATAAGTGTTTTAGGCGAGACAGAGGAGGGGCTAAAAAAGGTGGGGGAGTAGCGATATTAGTTAGGGAGCATATTACCGCGGTGCAGAGGGTAGACAACTTAGAGGGGTCATGTACTGAGTCACTGTGGGTGGAACTCAGAAACAGGAAGGGTGCAGTCACTATGCTGGGGGTGTACGACAGACCACCCAACAGCCCACGGGAAGTGGAGCAAAAGATATGTTAGGAGATTCTGGATAGGTGCAGAAAATATAGAGTTGTTGTAGTGGGGGACTTTACTTTCCCTGGTATAGACTGGAAATTGCTTAGAGCTGGGGTTCCGGACGGGGAGGAATTTGTCAAATGCATACTGGAAGGTTCTTTGGAACATTATGTAGATAGCCCGACTAGAGAGGGGGTTATACTGGACCTAGTTCTGGGAAATGAGCCCGGTCAGGTCGTCAAAGTTTCGGTAGGGGAACCTGTGGCCAATAGTGACCACAACCTCTGTTAACTTTAGGATAGTAATGGACAAGGATGAGTGCTGTCCTACGGGCAGGGTGCTAAATTGGGGGAAGGCTAACTATAGCCGGATTAGGCAGGAATTGGTGGACGTTGATTGGGATAGGATGTTCGAGGGTAAGTCCGCGTCTTGCATGTGGTAGCCTTTTAAGGAACAATTGATAAGGCTGCAGGATAGGCATGTGCCTGTCAAAAGGAAAGAAAGAAAAGGTAGGGTTCGAGAGCAATGGATAACCAGGGAAAATGAGGATCTGATTAAAATGAAAAGGGAGGCATACGTTAATTCCAGGCAACAGAAAACAGATGGAGATCTGGAGGAATACAGAGCGAGTAGGAAAGAACTCAAACGGGGAGTTAGAAGGGCAAAAAGAGGTCACGAGATGTTCTTCGCAGGCAGGATTAAGTAGAATCCTAAGGCATTCTATTCATACATTAGGAACAAAAGAGTTGTCAGGGAGAAAATAGGACCTCTCAGCGACAAAGGAGGGGAATTATGCTTAGAACCCAAGGGAATAGGGGAGATCCTAAATGAATACTTTGCATCGGTATTCACGAAGGAGAGGGACGTGTTAACCGGGAGTGACTCAGAGCGAGGTGTTGACCGGTTAGGGAAAATCTCCATTAAAAGGGAGGAAGTGTTAGGTTTTTTAGGGAACATTAAAACTGACAAAGCCCCAGGGCCTGATGGCATCTATCCTCGACTGCTCAGTGAGATGAGAGATGAAATTGCTGGGCCTCTGACGGAAAACCTTGTCGCTTCTTTGGACACAGGTGAGGTCCCTGAGGATTGGAGGATAGCGAATGTGGTTCCGTTGTTTAAGAAGGGTAGCAGGGATAACCCGGGAAATTAGAGCTTGACGTCCGTGGTAGGGAAGATGTTGGAGAGGATTCTTAGAGACAGGATGTATGTGCATTTAGAACGGAACAATCTGATTAGTGACAGACCGCATGGTTTTGTAAGAGGGAGGTCGTACCTTACAAATTTGGTGGAGTTTTTTGAAGAAGTGACAAAAACGGTTGATGAAGGAAGGGCCATGGATGTGGTCTATATGGATTTCAGGAAGGCATTTGACAAAGTCACACATGGCAGATTGGTTAAGAAGGTTAAGGCTCATGGGATACAAGGAGAAGTGGCTAGATGGGTGGAGAACTGGCTTGGCCATCGGAGACAGAGGGTAGCGTCCGAACGGTCTTTTTCCGGCTGGAGGTCTGTGACCAGTGGTGTTCCGCCGGGCTCTGTACTGGGACCTCTGCTATTTGTGATATATATAAATTATTTGGAAGAAGGTGTAACTGGTGTTATCAGCAAGTTTGCGGATGACACGAAGATGGCTGGACTTGCGGATAGCGATGAGCATTGTCGGGCAATACAGCAGGATATAAATAGGCTGGAAAATTGGGCGAAGAGGTGGCAGATAGAATTTAATCTGGATGAATGCGAGGTGATGCATTTTGGAAGAAATAATGCAAGGAGGAGTTTTACAACAAATGGCAGAGTAATCAAGAGTATAGAAACACAGAGGGACCTAGGTGTGCAAGTCCACAAATCCTTGAAGGTGGCAACACAGGTGGAGAAGGTGGTGAAGAAGGCAGATGGTATGCCTGCCTTTATAGGACGGGGTATAGAGTATAAAATTCTGATGATGCAGCTATATAGAACGCTGGTTAGGCCACATTTGGAGTACTGCGTCCAGTTCTGGTCGCCACACTACCAGAAGGACGTGGAGGCGTTAGAGAGAGTGCACAGAAGTTTTACCAGGATGTTGCCTGCTATGGAGGGTCTTAGCTATGAGGAGAGATTGGGTAAACTGGGCTTGTTCTCCCTGGAAAGACGGAGAATGAGTGAAGATCTAATAGAGGTGTACAAGATTATGAAGGGGATAGATAGGGTGAACGGTGGGAAGATTTTTCCCAGATCAGAAGTGACGAGCACGAGGGGTCACGGGCTCAAGGTGAGAGGGGCGAAGTATAACTCAGATATTAGAGGGTTGTTTTTTACACAGAGAGTGGTGGGGGCCTGGAATGTGCTGTCTAGTAGGGTGGTGGAGGCAGGCACGCCAACATCGTTTAAGACTTACCTGGGAATGGAGGGATAAAAACGATTGGTCTGATTGGACAAAGGAGTGGCACAGGCTTGGAGGGCAGAAGGACCTGTTTTCTGTGCTGTTTTGTTCTTTGTTCTTTGTTTGTTCAAACGGCAAGAGTTTATCGTCTTACCTTTGGTATGCTTCTACATATTACGATGGGTTATTATTAAAACATCGGTTAGAATATGCACTTTTCATTATTCAGTACGTGTACTATTCCTTCCTTGCTATTGTTGGGGTACCTGGTATGTCTATCCATCAAGCTACTTGCTCCATATGCAATTTTCAGCGATGCTAAAATTGTTGTCATTTGCTCTTTCCACGTGCTGCTTTTTTCCGCCTCTGCAAAGTGGAAGTTTCCAATTGTTCTTAATTCGAGGTGGCATAGTGGCACAGTGGTTAGCACCGCTGTCTCACAGCGCCAGGGACACGGGTTTGACTCCTGGATTTGGTCACTGTCTGCACGTTCCCCCCATGTCTGAGTGGATTTCCTCCGGGTGCTGTGGTTTCATCCTCCAGTCTGAAAGACGTTATTGTTAGGTACATTGGCTATGCTAAATTCTCCCTCAGTATACCCGGCGCCGGAGTGTGGTAACTAGGGTATTTTCACAGTACATTCATTGCAGTGTTAATGTAAGCCAGTGGTTCCCAAACATTTTTTCACTGGGCCGCACGTTTGGAATAAAAATTTCCTCGCGCAACACCAAATTTTTTATTAAGAAAAACATTCAGAAACAAATAAAAAACTCCTCGCAGTGCTTGATTCATAACATAGAACATAACTACTTTATAATATGATCATGGGACATCCAGAATGTATAAAACAATGCAGCTACATAAAAACATGATTCATTCCCAAAATATACTTATAGACGAGCCTCTTACATATGTAACCTTAAGTAAGCATGCAAACTCAATGAGAGGTGTGAGCTTGTTTTTGTCAGCTTATCTCATATATATATGGTCTAATTTGAGACAAACAAACTCTCATCTCTTCATCGACACAAAGAAGCCTTTCTCTTTACTGGCCTTTGATATTTGTCAGAGCTGAAAATCCCTGTTCCCAACAATATGTCGTGGAGAAATGCAGAATAATAGCTAATGCTCTTGAAGAGATGAGTGGATACTGTTTCCGGTTGTATGTCCGAAAAGAGTCCAGTGGCATACTCCTGTGTTTCATTTTCAAGGTGCGATCATTCGAAATACAGGTCATTTCCTCCTCCTCATCCAATGTCAGACCGGAACAGTTGGAATTCGCAAAGGGGTCTTTAACCCAGTCGAATGTTTCTGTCGACAATGATGGGAAGTAATGATCAATCTTTTCTACCAGTGTTGCAAGATGTTCCTGTCTGAGGCCGTACAATTCATTGCTCGTTTTAAAACTTTTTACCAGTGGGAACATTTCGAGGTTATGTCGCACCGCTCTTCTGAGCCAGAGCTGAAGCTTTTTTTTGAATGCAGTTAGTTTGTCTGTAGTTGTGAGGATATTGTCATCGCGGCCTTGCATACTGGCACTGAGCACATTCAACCGGGAAAAGATATCGGCCAAATATGCAAGCTTTGCACACCAGTCATTGTCATCCAGTTGGTGGTACAATGGGTTGTCTTCTTGTTCCAAAAACTCTCTTAATTCGTTCTTCAGTTCCAACACCCGATTTAAAACTTTTCCGCGGGACATCCAGCGAACCTCCGAGTGCAGATTTCGGCATTGATGTGTTGATTCCATGTCTTTGCAGAGTTGAGCAAATAACGGCGCCTTTAGTGGTTTTGCTTTGATGAAGTTCACAATGCTGATCTCGAACCAACTTCAAATCAGCTACAACGGTCTTGGTGATTAATGTCTCTCTGTATAAAAAACAGTGGGTTGATTTTACATCTGGATTTTTCTGCTTGATGAGTGCCGCCAAGCCTCTCACACTCCCTTTCATACATGGCGCTCCATCCGTACAAATTCCAATACAAGATTCCCATGAAATCTCAACTTTTTGCAAATACTCAGACAAGGTTTGGAAAATATCTTGTCCTCTGGTGTGTTTTTCAAGTTCCTTGCAAAATAGAAACTGTGTGATTATTTCGTCATTGTGAATGAATCTGATATAGGCAAGCAACTGTGCTTTTCCACTAATGTCGGTCGATTCATCAACTTGAATGGCAAATTTAGAATTCTTCATACTTTTGGAAACACGCTTCTCAATATTAGCTGACCTATCAACTATTCTTCTGCGAATTGTATTGTCAGACAAAGGAATTTCCATAATTTCTCGCTCAGCATCAAAACCAAACAAAGTTTTCACAATCAAGCTGCAGGTTGGCTGAATCAATTTTTCAGCTCGTGTATGTGGTTTTGTCAGTTGAGCAATCAATTCAGCCACTTGGTAAGATATAATCTGCATCTTATCTGAGACTGTCATTCGTTTTTCGAAATATGACCGTTGGCATTTCTGCTGTTCCAAAAGCCTTTCAAAATATTGCACATCCATGCTTGCCAGATTTCCGTGTTTTGACAACAGATGTCTTTTCATCTTGCTTGGGAAAGCTTCTCACCACAGATCAAACACATAGGCCGAGGTACGTTTCCATCTCCAGTCCATGTGAAACCGAGACTCAGATAGCTATCCATATATTGTCGACAAACATTATTTTTTGGAGGTTTGCTTGGGCCTGCTACTGGTGTAGAATTAAACTACTCTTCTTCAGCACTCTGTTCGAACGGCGATTCTGGATCACAACGTGGACACGGATCGTCCTCAGCATCATTGATGCTTTTGCTCTCACTTTGGAAAAATATCTGTCGATGTTTAAATGTTTCTTTGATTGTCCTTGAATCTTCCCACCACACTTGCCATCGCCGCATCAATGTGGCCCGCCGCACCCTTTGGGGACCACTGATATAGACTAAGGATATTCAATGTCAGATGGCAATTTGAACTGCCCCATTTTCATCACTTTCCCTCACAAATGTGAATCGGATGCCATAACGTCATGTCTTCTGACCCCGCATGATATTGAACACAACGATCAAATCTCAACTATAGCATCTCCAATTAAAACAGTCCCGAATTTTCCAGCAGATCTGTAAGTGAATTTCATTACCCCTATAATGATGCTTATGAATTTTTACTGCTTTCAAATCAGTTCACGTAAATTTGAATAAATTAGTGCATGGAATGTGCAGCGTGTCTGAGGCGGAAAGGTTGGACAAACTGTGCCTACATCTGTTGGTGGTTAAATGTGTAGCAGGCGATTTGGTTTAAACACAAAATATTTTTAGGGGTTCCGACAGTATGGATGTGGATAGGGTATTTCGCGAAAGGGAGGAGCAAGAACTAGGGTTCACTGTTACTATTAAAGGTCTTCCATTAAGACAGGGGTGAATATATTGTTGTCCTCTCTCAGGGGAACGTTGGTCTTCGGAACAACATTTCTCCAAAGCAGATGGAACCGCGGCTTTTGAATTATGGTACGGTAGAGATGGATAGATTCTTGGTAAGCAAGTGGCGATACGCTGTTTGCATATGTGAGGTTATTTCCCTGGACTGCGTCAAAAGCATTTGTATACATTTTTTCCCCTCGTGTACCATGGTTAAAGCTGTCAAAACCATCCAGATGTGTTCTCATGGACGGCCGATGAAACAGGTACAAACTCATTAACTTTTGTATTCAATGCACTTTGAAATAAACAGTTGGAATTTTGTGTGCTGTTCTGGTCACCTCACTGTGAGGGTGGATGTGATTGCACTAGAGGGGTACAGGAGAGATTCAACAGGATTTTTCCTGGGATGGTTCATCTGAACTATAAGGTGAGACCAGATGCTTTTGGATGTTCTTTTTTATAGTGCATCGAAGTCTGAGGGAAGATTGAGGTGCATAGGGTTATGAGGGGCATGGAGAAGATGAATTGGAAGCAGCTGTTCCCCTTGGGTTGAGGGGCCAAACACGAGGCGGCATAGTGCTATGGTATGGTGGAGCAGATTCACAGGGGATTTCAGAGAACATTCCTTTCACAGAGTGGAGAGTGGAAATCTGCAATGCACTGTCTGGGAAGGTAGTGGAAACTGAAAATGTTGCAAACTTTAAAAACTATTTGGAAGAGCACTTAATACATTATAACACTGAAAGGATATGCAACAATCGCTGGACAATGGGATTAGTGCGATTGTAGTGGTAGTTACTGTCGGTGCAGACTCGATGAGCCGAAGGATATTCTCTGTGTTGGACGATTCTATGACTCTCTGACAATATCATTTTCTAGTCATTTGCTGTAACTACTATCAATTTTTTTTTGTCATGTACTGGAGCAGAAACGCCTCGATACGACAAAGTTGTACAATCTATCCACCTGAATCAGATAATGATTTGATTTCCTACAACGTGCCCAACTTACCTATAAGGAAAGTTCAGCTGCTATATTTTTGATACCTCTCTTAAACTGCCTATCAGTATGTTCAGTCTTCATTAATGTCCTCACAGTTACTTCCCTGCCTATCTTAATATCATTCGCAAATTTATAAATCATAAATTTGTGGTTCATTCCTTGATAGAGAAAGAACAGCAGCACAGATCATCGTTATGTAAGCCTTTCAAAACTGGATAGAGAAACTCACCAGGAATACCAATCAGTGTGAGCATAGGATAATAAAAGTATTGAATAACATAAAGTGCGTACTCGATGCGCCCATTCAACCAGCTGGCTGTAGTGTCAGCTCAAGCTACTCTAACAAATCCCTTTCCAACGTTGTAACATTCGAATCTATTGTTCTGAGACCCTGATCCATTGCTGTATCATTCCAAACTATTGTTCCCAGATTCTCATCCATTGTTCTATCATTCCAATCGATTGTTCTCAGACTCTCACCCATTGCTGAGCAGTTCTAAATTATTGCTCTCAGATACAGATGAATTATTGTAATGTTTCAAACTATTGTTCCAATCCCTCCAATAACTCTCAGTTGAGCTACTGTTCCCTGTTGACGGTGTTACCAGTTCATAACTTATAGAAGTGACTCCCGTATTATTGAAATAATGATGCCCTCCCATCAGACATAATTTTCACGAATCCATAGAGAATTAAATTCATTTCTGTTACAAAACAAACTGGTTCCAGTAACCTGTTTTGATTTTTGGATTCCGCGGCTTCAATACCAATGATAGTCAGTTGACTGTCTGCGATGAGTTTAACATTATTTAATATAGTTATTAATAACGAACGTTTTGACTGTAGCAAATTACCTGCTTTGCTGAGACAATTCGACAGCTGAGAGCTGATCACTGATCCGAGCGGAGCACCGAGCGAATGGCACGGAATACGCACTCTCTTTTTTCTCCCTACATTCCCTCGGCACATCATGGTCACCACTTTGATATTTGAAAGTCAAAACGGTATATTCCCTGTATCAGATTGGACAGCCAACCACATTCGGGATCAGCGTATTTGAATCATCGCATCATCCTGCCATCATCTGCCACACTCCCCCCTCCCCCCCCCCCCCCCCCGCCCCCGTTCCGCCCGCCCCACGTCCCCTCTACAACGGAAAATCACAATTCACTTTCCCCTTGCCCTATCCGATGTCGCCATTCAGGCTGAATCTCTGTGTCTGGTTGCTCGCAAACTTAACGCAGGCATTCATTCACAAAGCTCATCTAAAAATGGGGTGTGGGGCTTCTTTTTGGGGGTGGAGGGCAGATAGTAAGTGGGTTGATCGAGTGGAAGTAAGATGACCGAGACTGAAAGTGCATGTGCATTAACCCAAACCAGTGGAAATGTTCGACGTAGAGGAAAACGTGAGGGGCGATGAATTCTGGGGCACAATGGCAAAAAGTTTGAGGGACAATCTGAGGTGCGTTGAGACCAGGATCCCTGAGCAAGAAAACTGATGAGACTTCAAATCAGTAACAAAAAAACAGAGTCGATTGCTTCGCCATGCATCAAGTGAAATTCAATGTTTAAATAACAAACCGTTTGTGGAATTAACAATAATTACTGTTGGAAAAAATGCAATGCGTTATAAAATACAGGTCTCATGAATTGAGAAAATAAAGTAAAACGTTCACTAAACACTGTGTTTTAATTTATAATTCAGAGATCATATGTTGTCAATTTCTGTCCGTTAAATAATAAGTATCATTCAGTTACTTATCGATTTGGTGAAGTAGGGTATTGGACTGTGTTGTTGTGACTTTGTTCTTTATCGGATTCGCCGGACGTTTACCGTCCCGCCCGCCACGGAATCGGAGCGGAAGAGGGGTGGACAATGGAAATGTCCGTTGACTTCGGGCGGTAGTTAAAGGTTTCGGGAGTCCTTTGTGCCATCGCACATTATAAGTTGTCTGCTTGCGGTAACAGGCTGTGGCAGTGGATCTTAATGCATGTAGTGCAAAAAGATTTTTTTTTCAACTGTGGTCGCCACAATCTAAGAAGGATGCGATTGCACTACAACAGGTTTCAAGTTGAACGTGATCAGGAGACTTTGCACTCTCAAGTGTTGCTAGCTTATCTGGATTGTTTTCCTTTCAGCAGAGAAGGCTGGGAGGAACATCATCGAGGCGCACAGAATTATGGGTGGCACAGATAGAGTAAATATGAAGGAATGTTTCCCGTAGTAGCCGGACCATGACCAGGGGGCATAAATTATGGCAATGGCCAGGGGAATTCAATCGCAATTGAGGAAAAACATTTTCACCCTGAGGATGTTCAAAGTCTGGGACTCAATTTCGCACAGGGCGGTGAAGGGGGAATCCGCACTACATTTCATAAACATATAGGTGAGTACTTCAAATGCAATAGCTGTGCAAGAGGAGACGACACTGGAGGTTAGGACTCCCAGGGCAGTGAGGGAATTGGTGACCAGCAGGCAGAGGAAGAGTCTGAGGCAGTGCAGGATTGTCCTGTGGCCATTCTCCTGAAAAACAACGGTACCGTGTTAGATACTGTTGAAGGGAATGATCTTTCAGGGGAAAGCAGCAACATCAAATTCGTTGCACCACGGTTGGTTCTGCTGAAAAGGGGAGGAGAATAAAAGTGTGAGAATGCAATCGTTATGGGGGATTCAATTGTAAGGGGAAAAGACAGGCGTTTCTGTGGCCGCAACCAAGACTTCAGGATGATATCTTGCCTCCCTTGTGCGAGGGCCAAGGATGCCTTGGGGCGGTTGCAGCACATTGTAGAGTGGGAAGGTGAACAATCAGTGTTCGTGGTACACATTAGTACCAATTATATAGGTTAAAATAGGATGAGGTACTAAATGCAAATTATATGGAGTTACGAAGTAAGTTTTAAAATTCCGGACTTCAAAGCCTGTGATCTCAGGATTAATACCAGTTCCACGTGCTTGTCATAGTCGAAATAACAGGATATATAGGATGAATACATGGCTGCAGCGATAGTGAGAGGGAGACTGTTTCAGATTGCTGTGGACATTGCCGCAGTTGTGGTGGAGGTGGGACTTTTACGAACAGGACAGATTATACCTGGGCAGGGTCAGGAACGATATCCAAGGGGGAGTATTGGCTAGAGGGGTTGGGGAAAATTTAGTCTAAAATTTATGGGAATGCAAACTATGCATGGAGTCAGATGAGGGGAAATCAATCACAAAAACGACAGAAGAGGAATGAGAATAGGATATGCAGAGGAAGTAAGGACAAATTCAAGCAGTTCTTCAATGAGAAATAGTGCAAACAACAACAGTAATGTGAAAAAGACGAGCCTCAATGTGCTGTGTCTTAATGTCGGAGCATTCACAATACCGTGATTAAGTATTGCACAAATAGATGAAAACTGGTCGGCTGTAATCGGGATTTCGGAGAGATGCTGACAGGGTGATGGGAACTGAACATCGAGGGGTATTCAGTGTTTTGGAACGTAAAAAGGTAAAGGCTTTGCTAATTAAAGTGGAAATAAACACCACGCTGAGGAAGGATATTAATTCCGTTAATGTGAAAGTTATATGGATAGAGCTAAGAAAAAATAAGTGGGCGAAAAAGCTGAGGAAGTATTGTATATTTGCCCCCAAAATGTTGTGGTGATGTTGGGACTGACATTAAACGGGCAATGACAGATATATCCGCAAACGGAACATTTGTTATTATGAGTCATTTTAATCTGCATATAGATTGGGCTAATCAAATTTGTCACAATACCGTACAAGAGGCATACATGGAGTGTATACGGGATGATTTCTGGACCAATATGTTGAGGAGCCAACTAAAGAACAGACCATCCAAGACTGTGTATTGTAGAAATATAAAGGAACAGTTGGTAACCTAATTGTGAGAGAACAGTTGGTGATAAGCGACCACAACATGACAGATATTTTCAATAAGATCAAGTGTGACCTAGTTGATGCTGAGAATATGGTCCTAAATCATACGTTTTAAAAATGAACTGCAATGATTTGAGGCACGAGTTGGCAATGATAGATTAGGAAGCCTGACTTATACCGGTGAAGGTGATAGGCAATGACAAACATTCAAGGAGAACACTTGTAAACTGCAACAACTGCTTATTACTCTCTGGCGAAAAAGAAAACTAGAAAGGTGGCCAAACGATGGCTTCCAAGGGAAACTGGGAGAGGCATACATATTGGTAAGAAAAACAGCAGACCCTGCGGATTGTGAACAGATACAATTCAACAAATACCGACGAAAGGACTGTTAAGAACTGTGAAATAGAGTACGAGTGTAAGCTTGTCAGGTAACGTTTTAACAAACTGTATATATTTATACAGGTTTATGAGGAGAAAAATTTCGGGGAAGACAATTGTAGGTCCCTTACGGATAGAATCAGGGGAATTTATAATGAGAAACAAAGAAATGGACGACAAACTGAATCCATACGTTTGTTCTGTCTTCACCAAGGAGGGCACAAATAGAGTCTCAGAAACGTTTGGGAGCAGACGGTTTAGTGAAAGGGAGCAATTGAAGGAGATCATTTTGAGTAGAGATAGAGTTCGAAAACGTGGAGATGATGAGAGAAGCCAGTGGTTCTTGTTTATTTGCACTTTGAGAAGGCTTTCGACGAAATATCACATAAGCGTGTGCAGAGTGTGTTCTCACACCTCTTCAGACTATCACATCTTTATTGTCTTTCCTTCCCAGTATCAAATCTGCGATTCTGATACATTTTTATTGATGTCATAGACAATTCAATAGCTTCATTTTCCCCTTTCCCCCACCTCTGCAACTAGATCCATGGCCACCCCCACACCTCCACTGCCATTTCTCCATCAACTAGCATCCATCCCAGGTACAAATCTCTGTAATACCCTTTCTCAAGCTCTTCAAAAAAAGAAAAAAAGTTAACTTTGATTTGTTAGTTATAAATAGGCTTACATACAGACTGTAACCCCTATCTGATCATTAGCACTTCCCAATGATATATCTATTCAAGTGGTGAGGATAACTTGTAGTGAGGGTTGCGCAAAGAGTTTACAAAGGCATATAGACAGGGTAAGTGAATCGTTAAAACCCAGGAGGTTGTACTGTAATGAAGGAAAATGTAATGTTATACACTTTGTTAGAAAGATTTTAGTAACGGAATATGAATCAAACGAGGAAAGGCTGCAGATACCTGCAGCAGGGAGAGATTCAGAATATTGGTACATAAATTATAAAAAGCGAGAATGCAGGAATAGGGAAGGCAAGCATAATGAAGTGAAGTGCTAGTGGAACAAGGCCATAAAGAGACTTAAAAAGACAGATTGGAATGCTACTGTCGTAATTCAGCCAAACGCCAGTTCAGCGTCACCAACATTTTTTTTTGTGCATCAAAGTTAATTGTTCCTCCTGCAGCTTATAGTCAGACAGCTTTCACCTTGGCATCTACAAGCCTGCTCCTGGTCAAGTTACATGTTTCAAATACCCGCTGGATGCACCCCACTTTGCGAGCCTCAGTTCTCTCAATAAGGAAGCTCCGACTCTAGGAAGCGCACATAAATATATATAGATGATGTTCTGTGGTCTTTGAGGTCTCGATAACATCCTGCTCAGGTTCCACTTCAGCCTGGAGGCCCACTTCTTCAGCGCTCATTTCAGAGTCCATGTCATCACTATCCAGAGTGGGAACTCGGAGTCACCTGTAAGCTGTGGACAGTCATTCGCAGGGCCTATCTCCATGGCCAGTGGCGGGATGCCTCGCGCACGGACAGCCTGACCATGAGGTGGCCCCTGTGCTTCTTCCAGTTGGTATTCTGAACTTTAACATTTTAGCATACTTATCGTTTTTTCACCCAAACGATTGCAGGGACCCATTTGGGACCATGCTGAAAGTTCCTGAACTGAATCAGGTCAACCGTTGCATAAGTTATTTTCGACCTTGTCGAATCAAAGTTTCTTTTTCGGTTTCCCTTCTGGGACACCACTCTATGTACCACGTTTGTGAATTGGAAGTCCATACTTTCACGAACCGACATTCCATTCATAGCGATGCTGGAGCCACACATGTTGTTATGTAGGGTGCTGTGCGGTACAATTTGAAGAGGTCCAGTAAGGCGTTATGGTCGGTGACCATAAGATAATCACCTAAGACGCATTGGTGGCACTTGTCCATACCAAAAAAGACCACCAGCTTTTCCTTCCCAATTTGAGGATATCATCATTGTGTATCCAACAGGTCCAGGAGGCACACACGATGGGCTACTCCATCTGTATTTTCAGCAATTGACATCACTGCACCAACTCTATATGGGGAGAGGTCACAAGATAAAATAAGAATCAAACTTTTCGGATCGAAAAGGGCCAGTATGTTAATGACAGTAACTGGCATTTAACTATAGATGAAGCCACTGCCTACACAGATTCCAAGGACCATCTATGATATATTTGTAATAAGGTATGCAAGTTGGCAGCATCGAAGCCAAATTCAGGAAACACTTTCTGTAATAATTTACTTACTCCAAAAAAGTATTCAATTCCGTGGTGTTAGTTGGGTTGATGTTTCCTTGATGGCTTTTAATTTATCCTCCACTGGATGTAACCACCTTCCATCTACTTGGCTGCCTAATTAGGTTACTTCAGCTGTTTGGAAAACGCATTTCTTCCCCATCGAGCGTACTCCCGCTCTGGAAATCCTGCAATACTTCTTCTAGGTTCGGCAGTTGTTCCTTTTCTAAATCCCCCGTGACCTAAAAATCATCTAAGGAAACTGCTGCTTTGTCTCGCCCATGAAGGGTGTTCACTAGTATCCTTCGGAAGATGACACACGCTGATGGGACCCACGCACACACTGTTGAGATCCCGAAGGGTAAACGGGTATATTCGTTCAGTCCTTTTTGTGTGTTGAAAGTCACAGATATTTCAGGGTAACTCGTCCAATTCAAGTTGAGGATAGGCGTGGTTCATGTCCAAATTGCAGGACAGCTTGCCACCCGTTAACGTGGCGTACAATTCTTCAATCCTGGGCATGCAGTACAATAACGAGCTTGGATACCCGATTGACAGTTATTTAATTAAGACGAACTGAAGAGGAGTAGGATGGGCAAAGCCCATTCTGCAATTTGCACAGGTCTTATTATACCCAAGACTTCAAGGCGCGCTAGTTCAGTTTCCACGTTCTCTCGCCTGGATTTTGGGATTGGTTCACATCTGAAATACCCCAGATGGAGTATTAGTGTCAACGTAGATCTTGGCCCTGACTCTTTCTATTTTCCCCAGGCCCTCCTGAAAAGCCCCAGGGTATCTCCTGATATCATCGTACAGTCCCCACATGCCTCGCCTGCAGATCTTCAGCAGGTTAGACAATTGTAATCTGCAGGACCCAATTGTACCTCAGGCAGGCTTTGTCCATTCCCCCGCACTACAATGAATGACAGACGATCTGATTGCGGTCTAGATGTCACTGCGGCCACTGTGGTGCCTTTTATTTGTAAATCTTCCCGCGTGTAGGTGTTTAGCTGGTCCTTCAAAACTTCCAAACTCAGGTATTGGACCCCCGATTGTAAGTGCTTACAGGTCTGTTCTGTGATAATGGAGACTGCGACGCCAGTATCCACCTTCATCTTCAAGAGATGGCCATTTACGTAACTCAACCATTCCCAGTTGTTATAATACGATTTAGTTGTCGTGTCCCTGTCTCTGTAAAAGGGGATACCTGTAAGTTAAATACAGAGAATAGCTTTGGCTTTCTTCTTAGGCAGCACATTTTTATTTCCCATTTCTGAAACATCACCATGGTTTTGCACTTCGACAACGCTTGCAGCAGTGATTCAACTATCAAGTGCAGCTCTTTGGAGCATGTTCTTTAATACTCTTCGTGCTGGCATTGACTACCTAGTGATGCCTTTAGCATTCCGATAATGAATGGGTATTTTTGATCCCTGATTGACACAAGCGCTCTGCATTGAGTACTGTTTGCATGCGATGCCTACCCCCGGCTGAAAGATATAGCTGGCTGATGCCCCTTGTAACTACTGATCCCCTTGTGTGGCATGTTCAATTGACAAGGGTACCTCAATGGACTTTATAAAGTCGACGTTGGGTTGTGCCAAGAGCGACCTTTGAGTGGTTAGGTCGTTTATGTCAAATACAAATCTGTCCCACAACATTTCATTCAGAGATGATCCAATTCCGCAGTGTTCAACAAGTTTCTGCCACCTGGCCAAGAACTCAGTGGCAGATTCCACAGGGGATCCCCAAGCAATATTGAAGCAATATCTCTGGAATATTGAAGGGGAGTTCAGGTTGTCGTGTATTTTCATCAGGCCGACGAGTTCATTTTTTTTTTATTTGTGGCATCAGGAGAGATTCGGCGTATTACGAAACTGAAAGTCGGGGCCCGGCATGCTGTTAGCAATGTCACCTTTTCTTTTTTTATCTCCTTCAATGTTGTTAGCACGGACGATATAATGCATGCAGTGTATTGGACCCAGTCTTCTCCCAATGGTGTCACAGGGTTCAAGTTTCCCGAAAAGATGCATAATTACTTTTTCTTACCAGAGAAATTCTTGATGTTTGAAGTTTGTCTGCAGGGTATGGTGGAGGAAAATGCATTGTTTTCTCCTCGATACCAATGTAATAATTCAGCCAAATGCCGTTCCCAGCACCTTTTATTGTGCCCCAAATGAAAATACCACTCCCGCAGTTTACAGCCATATAATCCGCAACTCGGGACCTACAAATCCGATCCGGGCACAGCTACTGGCTTAAAATCCCCGGCTGGCTGTTCCTCATTGGACGAGTCTCTACTCACTCGAGACGGCATCTGGTACTCCACAAACCGCACGCTTAGACCTATTCGTGAGTCCTGTTGTTGTCACAACACAGTACGAGTTTTCACAACACCAATTTTCACAAACACCCATTTTCTTCCTTTGGAGCAATGGTGAACAATCACTGAAACAACTATATGATGACATCAACAAGTTCTAGCCCACCATCAGACTCACCATGGACTACTCTCTGGAATCGGTTGCATTCTTGGACACACGCATCTCCATTAAGGACGGTCACCTCAGCACCTCACTGTACCGCAAGCCCACGGATAACCTCACGATGCTCCACTTCTCCAGCTTCCACGCTAACCACGTTAAAGAAGCCATCCCCTATGGACAAGCCCTCCGTATACACAGGATCTGATCGGATGAGGAGGAGCACAACAGACACCTCCAGACGCTGAAAGATGCCCTCATAAGAACAGGATATGGCGCTCGACTCATCGATCGACAGTTCCGACGCGCCACAGCGAAAAACTGCACCGACCTCCTCAGAAGACAAACACGGGACACGGTGGACAGAGTACCCTTCAACACCCAGTACTTCCCCGGAGCGGAGAAGGTACAGCATCTCCTCCGGAGCCTTCAACATGTCATTGATGAAGACGAACATCTCGCCAATGCCATCCCCACACCCCACTTCTTGCCTTCAAACAACCGCACAACCTCAAACAGACCATTGTCCGCAGCAAACTACCCAGCCTTCAGGAGAACAGCGAACACGACACCACACAACCCTGCCACTGCCACCTCTGCAAGATGTGCCGGATCATCGGCATGGATGCCATCATCTCACGTGAGAACACCATCCACCAGGTACACGGTACCTACTCTTGCAACTTGGCCAACGTTGTCTACCTGATACGCTGCAGGAAAAGGATGTCCCGAGGCATGGTGCATTGGGGAAACCATGCAGTCACTACGACAACGGATGAATAGCCTGGGAATGGAGGGATACAAACGATTGGTCTAGTTGGACCAAGGAGCGGCACAGGCTTGGAGGGCCGAAGGGCCTGTTTCCTGTGCTGTACTGTTCTTTGTTCTTTGAATAAACACCGCTCGACAATCACCAGGCAAGACTGTCTTCTTCCTGTGAGGAAGCACTTCAGCGGTCACGGGCATTCAGCCTCTGATCTTCTGGTAAGCGTTCTCCAAGGTGGCCTTCACGACACACAGCAGCGCAGAGTCACTGAGCAGAAACTGATAGCCAAGTTCCGCACACATGAGGACGGCCTGAACTGGGATGTTGGGTTTATGTCACACTATCTGTAACCCCCACAGCTTGCCTCCTGGACTTGCAGAATCTCACTGCCTGTCCTGTCTGGAGACAATACACATCTCTTTAACCTGTGCTTAATGCTCCCTCCACTCACATTGTCTGTATCTTTAAGACCTGGTTGGCTCTCGAGATTCGGATTCCAATCAGTATTCTGTTACTTGATTTTGTGTCTCTGTGCCCTGTTTGAGAGCAGATTTCTATTCCATCTGACGGAGGAGCAGCGCTCCGAAAGCGAATGACATTTGCTACCAAATAAACCTTTTGGACTTTAACATGGTGTTGTGAAAACTCTTACTGTGTTTGCCCCAGTCCAGCGCCGGCATCTCCACATCATGACTACCATCGTTTTCACAACAGGCATACTGCTGTTTCTGTGTTTTACTTTATGTTGTATCCGGGCAGCATCAATGGAGTACAGTGAAAATGTTCACCCAGCGAACATTTCAAGTGATCTGGCGAGGCAGATATTTTCATTGCGAGATTCAGATCTGAACGTTCAGCTCAGGTGAACATGGGTTGCAGTCGATTCAAGTACTCAAACTGTTTTGATCTAATCTCAAAGTTCAAACGCATACAACCCTTTACAATAAACCTGCATTCAACACATCACATTTCAGTTGCATACAGCACATCATATTTCAAGAGTATGCAACATATCAGCGTGGAACTCCAGAAAACGCAACATTGTTGAACTGCATGCAGCCGATCGCAGTCCCCCCTCTCCTCAGCTTTGAAGAAGAGGAAAATTATCTCGAAACTTTTAACCATGTATCTCTTCTCACAGATGTTGCCGCAGATGCTGTTCTTTCTCCAGTCTTTCACGCTCCCATTATAGATAGTAATAAGCTTGATGACATTATTAATTTCAAAGAAATAAAGATTTTTTTCTGAAGCACTCCTCACCATCAAAGGATAATTGTATCCACCAGATTCAAAATAATAATTTGTAATACTTAGATGGAACGAAAATTAATCTTGAACCCACAAACCCACTGAACATTTATTTTGCAATTTATTTCGGAAACCCCGTGTAACAAAGGTGCGTTTTGTGTGTGGTTCCGTGATTCATATTTCATGTTCGCTGGTTGCTATTATTCCTGGTGAAGAATGCAGTTCATTACATGGGTGTCATGTCCATAGTATTAACTGGAAAAGCAAGCTACATTGAACCAATTGTAGGTCTTACGAGTAAAAATGTTGGTGGCGGTTGGGGGGTGGGGGGGGGGGGGGTGGGCGGGGGGGGGGGGGGGGGGGGCGGGAGGGGAGGTGGGAGCGGGGGGTACAGCTTCTGTGCAAAATGGATCTTACACATGTAGACCTGTCACGAATTCGAAATCTTGTGTAACCGCTTCGTGCTCTGGTCCAGGAAAATCGGACAACACTCGTTCGTTTTCTAAACAATGTGAAGTGATCCGATTGAAACTTACGACATTTTTGCTATGTATGCTGGATGCATACCGAGCGTCCCCTTGTCCATGAGTCCAAAATAATCTATCAGAGTCTCAGAATAAGGGTCAGGCCATTTAAGAATGTGGTACAGACAATGTTTATTTTTCGCTGAGATAGTGGTGCATCATTCAAACGTACTATTCAAATCATAAAAAGGTTAGATATCTAAATCAAATGCACTTCTCTGAATATGGAATGAGTGGGGAAATGTCGAAGATGTACTGCATGATCTGCCACGACCTCCCTGAGTGGGAGCTAAATCTCGACTGCCGAATTCCTTGCTTCAGCTTCAATGTTCCTTTGTTCTGAATGTTTACTTTAATTTTAATTACGAGGCCAGTAAAATATTTTTAATTTTTTCAGTGGTATTATTTTAACACGTTTTCAACGTGATAAACCAATGTATAATTTCAACAATTCGTAAGATCAACAGGCATAACACTTGCTGCAGGTGATGGGTCTCTTTTGCCCATTGTTCGTGTTGGCGTAACCTTTGCCATTTTTAACTTTACTGGGGCATGATTAATTTGGACACATATTGAGACACACAGTGAGATAAAAACAACTGCACAACAAAGCACTCAGAGATTGCTGTTGTTCCACAATTTGATCTATACCAGAATCAGTCCATTCCAGGCACCAAAAAGGGTGAGAACTATTTAATAAAGGTCATTCTAGTGGTACAAGTCCCAACATGTGGAAAAACGAGTTCGGAGGTAAATTGAAGCAACTTTGAATCACCTCCGTGCCGGATTTCTTTCTTTTGCCTTTGTTCACTGGTGATGTAGGAAACAATTGGAAACACGGAACGGTGTGTGTTATCTGCAATTTTTCAGAAAACACACATTGTAAAAAGATAAGTAGTTTGTAAGGAAC
Organism: Mustelus asterias; assembly: GCF_964213995.1. Taxonomy (NCBI): domain Eukaryota; kingdom Metazoa; phylum Chordata; class Chondrichthyes; order Carcharhiniformes; family Triakidae; genus Mustelus; species Mustelus asterias. The sequence goes on along the minus strand of NW_027590097.1, from coordinate 772,287 downwards.
ATTTGGACAAACGACGATCTGAAGACTTCCCCATGGCACAAATGCTGCACTAATTCAGAGTTGTGGGCGTGTATTTTTCTTGATCACTGAAACCATTCATATAGGCAGATACAAACTAGATTTACTAAGTTCGCCAGATGCTACTTTTTTCTTCATTATTCTACTTTATTCCTTCATGGAATGTTGGCGTCCATGGCAACATTTAAAGGTCAACAACATTGCTGGAGACTTGGTAAGGACAGCATGTTTCCTTACTGACCAAAAGGGTACTGTTGAAACACATTGCTTTCATGGTCCTAATTTGATTTTTAATTCCAGATTATTATTTAATTCAAATGGCATCATTTACCATGGTGGGTTTGGAAGAACGGTTCCCAGAGCATTACTGTCCCAGAGCCTCCCAGGGCGGCACGGTAGCACAGTGGGTAGCACTGCTGCTTCACAGCTCCGGGGACCTTGGTTCGGTTCCCGGCTTGGATTACTGTCTGTGTGGAGTTTGCACATTCTCCTGGTGTCTGCGTGAGTTTGCTCCGGTTTCTCCGGTTTCCTCCCACAGTCCAAAGATGTGCGGGTTAGGTTGATTGGCCATGCTAAAATTGCCCTCAGTGTCCTGGGATTCGTAGGTTAGAGAGATTAGTGGGTAAAATATGTAGGGATATGGGGGTAGGGTCTGGGTGGGATTGCGGTCGGTGCAGGCTCGATGGGCCGAATGGCCTCTTTCTGTGCTGTAGGGTTTCTAAGATTTCTTTGAAGATAGCCTGGGTCTCTGGATGGCTATTCTAGTGGCAACACTGGTATGCCACTGCATCCGCCGTTTAAATATTTGTTTGCATCTTTTTACTGGAACAAAGGATGGAACTTTGAGTTCTGAGAACATCGCGTTGAAAAATGTCTTTTTTTTCTACTCAGCGATTCTCCTTCTCTATCACTGCATGGAAAAATATTGTATTTTGCCTGCCAGAAATGAAGTAAATTTGCAACTTTCCCTTGTGGGAATATTAATTAGGCTCTCCAGTCAGAATGTGGGTTTGAATAAGAAACTGACCCCGACTCCAACATTTGACTCGTCAGTTGTTTGAACCAGTGAATAATGTTAAATGTGCATTCTTCTCTGATGCATATTCACTGAAGTATTTGCATTTCTGAAAGGCAATCGTGTCACTTAGATATTGCAGCTGCCACTGTGAAGGCCAGGGATGGATTGTGTCTTCTCCTGGCTTGATCTCGCTTGGAACGTTTCATTATATTTAGTTCCGAATGCTTGAAGAAATTTGTAGTCCGTGTTTTCACGAGAATCACTTCATCAGCATTGTGCTGCCGGGAAGTGCTCAGAGACGCAGTCATCTGACTGATCCTTGAATAACTATCTGCAAAGAACCACAAAACCAGCAAGCAACAAACAACAGTTCCTGGTTTTAGTAACGTTGCCACCAAACGTACCTTCCCTTTATGGGGACTATTTACTCCCTGCTCAATGACTGCATGTTTGCGGTGTTCTGCACAGGTAATTTATTTTTCATTCATACTGAAAGTAACTCATTTAACTATATCATCCCGGAAAATAATTTCCCTTCTATGCATCTAAATGGCAACATCCAATTACCAGGCAGTAGCTTGCCCCTAACCCGTGCCCTGGTTAATGGAAAAGATGACATTTATGGCTTGTGTGTTGTTTCTGAAAGCAAAGATTCTCTATGTGTCTCCATCCATGAATGCTTTGTTCCAGCTTTGTTCCAATGCTTTGAACCAACCACCAACTTTGAGTCTCTGTAACAACATTTCCATTCGGTGACACGACCCATTATTATATAAACACTCCATGATTCTTCCATGCAGTTCATGCGAGGACATACATGTGAAGAACGAACATGTGAATCCAGGGCTGCAATGTCAGTGACATCTGTACCACTCTTTCACTTGTCATGCGAATAATGTATTGACATTCATTCTATTAGTGCAGTGTGACGTTTCTGCGTGTGCAGAACAGAACGATGAATCTTACTCAGGTGTCGCTCTCAGTACGAACTGTCCCAAACTTTTCATTTATTTTGATTTTTAGGACATAAAAATGTATTTTCTGACTCTGGCGTGAAGAACCGTGTCTTCGTGAAATTGTACGAAAATATCTGGTCTGTACGTCACACCACTCTTAACATTTTATTTATGCTTGCTTAGATATTTGTCGATAATATTCAGAGATCTGTTAACTTTATTCATGCCTATTTAATTTGCGTGCAATTTTGATCTCTAATTCAGCAGTCATTTTTGAAGAATGAGTTAACACCGCCTGTTTGCTCAGTGGCTGTGATTAATCAGTGTATCCATGGAGTCAAAATGTGTCTGCAGAGACATCTCACAACGTATATTAAAGGAATCAGCTCACTGTGATGTTCCATAGAGTCAACGAGAACGTTCATACATGAACTGGACTAACCCGATGAACAGAGATTGCGAAAGAGACTACAATAATGGAAAGAGATCATAAGAACATAAGAACATAAGAAATAGGAGCAGGAGTAGGCCATCTAGCCCCTCGAGCCTGCCCCGCCATTCAATAAGATCATGGCTGATCTGACGTGGATCAGTACCACTTACCCGCCTGATCCCCATAACCCTTAATTCCCTTACCGATCAGGAACCCATCCATCCGCGCTTTAAACATATTCAGATCATCAATCAGTGGCAAGAATACTTTTTTCTATTCGGAATATACAAAAAATCTACTATCCAGTTCTCGCTGCTGTTGCTGTACCTGGTGAGTTTCCTCGTTCAATTAATAACATTTTGAATCGTGTTTTGCTCCATTACAACAGTTGTTATATACATCATGAACATCAAGCTGTTACATGCATTCAGCTAAATGGTTTTACTCTGTGTGATATGTTTAAATCATATTTAATTAATGTACATTCAGACTTGCCAAATTATCTCTTGTGCACAACTGAAAGTTTCTGCCTTCCATTAGCTCCGATTGCCCAAGGCTGCTGAAAGTACACGAATCATCACAACATGTTCCAAGTTCTGTGATGCATAATCGGGCGACTCCTGCTATTGATTAAGTATGGGGAAGGATCACAAAACTGAAAGTTAATATTTGGATCCGCTTGAATCCTTAGCCAGAGGCGACATCGATGTCCATAGGCATAGATTGAGGATGAAACTAATGCCCCACAACATCAGAATTGTACTTTACCCTTTGCTGAGCCACTAATACCAATTCCATTATGCAAAACCCTCGAACAACATCCTTGGCAGGAACAGACTTTCGCAACCCAGCAGCAACCGACATCTGCCAAAATGTCCGTCCATATTTCTGTTACCAGTGAGGACATCCCTATGCTCTGCTGACTGAACTGAATCCTCCTGAAGAACAGTTTGTGTTCTTCTAAAAACAGTATTGTCAGTTGCTCCACATTCCGTTCACTCATCACTGTTTTTCATGGTGACACACATACCCTGCATGACAGGCATTTTAACATCCCCATTATTGCTCCCCAATCCCACAGGCATGGCTCCTGTTCATCTGTGGAACAACCAACAATAATAGTGCAGTTAAGACATTTATTGTGCTGCAACAGTGACCTCATGTGCATCCGGGATTTTAATTGCTCCACCATTTGCACATGCACGATCAGCTGCCTCGGCGCTATGCCCTCCAAAGCGCTCCCCCTTCCTACATCCACTGCTACATTTAACATTTGGCTCTATGCCGTGCTCATTCAGAACACAATTTGTCACTTACAATTTTTTCTCTGCCGCTGTGTCAAATAAAATAAATTTATCTGTATTGATAATGTTCTTTCTTTGGACGTTAAAATGTAGTTATAAATACCATATGCATATTTCTTGAATATTTTATGTGACAGTCTACCTAACTGCATGTCTGTCTGCCTGTCTCTCTGTCTGCCTAACTGCCTATCTATCTATCTATCTATCTATCTATCTATCTATCTATCTATCTATCTATCTATCTATCTATCTATCTATCTATCTATCTATCTATCTATCTATCTATCTATCTATCTATCTATCTATCTATCTATCTATCTATCTATCTGTCTGTCTGTCTGCCTGTCTCTCTGTCTGCCTAACTGCCTATCTATCTATCTATCTATCTATCTATCTATCTATCTATCTATCTATCTATCTATCTATCTATCTATCTATCTATCTATCTATCTATCTATCTGTCTGTCTGTCTGTCTGTCTGTCTGTCTGTCTGTCTGTCTGTCTGTCTGTCTAACTATCTATCTATCTATCTATCTATCTATCTATCTATCTATCTATCTATCTATCTATCTATCTATCTATCTATCTGTCTATCTGTCTATCTATCTGTCTAAGTATCTGTCCATCTATCTATCTATCTATCTATCTATCTATCTATCTATCTATCTATCTATCTATCTATCTATCTGTCTATCTATCTATCTATCTATCTATCTATCTATCTATCTATCTATCTATCCCTCTGTTGGTCCGCCTGCCCGTCTGTCCTTCCGTCAAACTGTCTGTCTGTCTGTCCGTCTGTCTGTCTATCTATCTACACTACGTATATCTTTCTCAAACTATTATTAATGGTATATAATTGACAATTTTGCCTTGTATCGAATCTGATTTGCTCTGGCTCCGAATCCAAATGCAGGTTTAACGTTCACTTTCCCGTATTTCTCAAATGACACGAATGTTCCTTTTCACGTTGTTTGATGAAACTCAATCTTAATGGTCTGATGTGTTAGCTTCGTTTATGCATCAATATTCAGCGTTCTATGATCGCGTTTCTTTTGTGAAAAATGATCAAATTACAGGGTGATCTGGCATGACCGATTGAATATCTAAGTTGGTCGAAGAAAGAGCATTCTTCCATTTCCAACTGTCCTTTCTAATAAGCATCTCCATTGAGGCATCTCGATCTTATTCGGCCACAGACGAGGAGGAAGGAATAGGTGGCGCTCGCAGCAGCAGGCGTTCCCTTGTTGTGAAACGAGATAGCGAACAGTAAATATCAAAGAAAGAGTTCACGGGTCATGTGTCAGTTAGTTCACACAACGCAACACGATGCTAAATGTTAAACAAAGAGCAGTGAAGAGAATAATTGCAGGGTAGGTAAAATGTAATTGTAAAATAGAAGCTAAATGCCACCTTTAATCGTATTAACATGGAAGTTATGTGACAGGTGTGGAGAGGTTGAGAAGGGGTCAATTGAAAGAGCCATTGGTTGAGTTAAAATGTGTGACTAACGAGTAAAATGGGTAGTTTGCATGGGTGTTCTGGAAGTACTTATTTACAATGGGACGGAATAAACGACTTTGTTAGAACAGTGCAACAGATGAAAGCATAAGTACGTTCAAAAAGCCAGACTTTTCAAACGACAGCAAGTTGTGAGGGGTGGCGGTTGGGTGGCCGGTGGGGATTCGCTGTTGCGAAAGGGATGGCTAACATTCTGTCCACAATATTTTAGTTTTGACTGGATGCAGCAAGTTCTGAATGACTGCTGGATTAAAAAATGTCAGATAATGTACAATAATGGGCAGTCTGGTGCAGCAGAAAGCAATTTACTGTATGAAACAAAACTCCAGATGAAAAGATCGTGGCATTTAGCATAATAACGGATACAAAGAGAGGACCAATATTGTTTTATTGACGCAAACTGTATTTGGAAAAAGCAATGATTCTGTATTATACAATGAGCTGGGACAAAGGGAGTAGAAGGTAAAACAGATGAAATTCTGCCAGCCTTTATTTCCAAACGGTTTAAGATAAACAGCCATATGTTACATTGGACACAAATGGACTAATAGTGCCGCAGGACATTGAAAACATGTTTTGGCAGCAGTAATAAAAACAATCATTGAAGAGAATATCTGTTTTTTATTTCACTGGCAGGAATCTTCACGGTTATTAATTACTATAATAATTGGAAACAACACAATGCCGCAAGTAACAAACTAAATGATTTATTGTTTGAGAAAAAAAAATGTATGCAACCACGTGTTCAACAGCACATCTTTATAGGTCTGCTCCTAACAGGCCTTGCAGCACTGAGGATGTGCGTCCTCGCTTCTGATACTGCAAAGTTCATGCGCTCGCACCATTGATTCCAGACCATTCAAGAGGCCCACGAAGCATCGCCCCTTAAACCGTGAACACTTCCACACTCCATTCTGCCTAATCCCTTCGACTATCCATAGTAAAACGCAAAGTAAAACACCTAATACATAGGCAGTTAAGCAACAACATTGCAGGAGGACCAGCAAGGAAAGTAAGTTTATAACATCAGCCAGTTCAGAGACTCCTGGACATTTGTTGCATGTCAGAACTGTGTCGGGGTTTCTTCAAACAAGAGCCAACGGCACAGGATGCACTGATGGAAGAGATGTACTAACACCACAGGACCTAGGCTCTTGCCCGCGCCATCCTCTACCTGCGCCACCAAAGCCAGGTGTGGCCGTAGCCCCATCACAGGCTGCAGAATATCTGTTGCAGTTGCTAATACATACAAACTGAACCTGCGACCTATTTGTTTGTCGCCAGGGGCTTGGTTCCACTTTCTTGTATAAGGAATCAACATGCCTCTTCAGTCGACGGCACAGTGAGGACAGCTGTGTCATCTCCACAAATCTCCCTGGTACCTGGTCTGGTCCACCACACAATCTCCTTCCCATGACAAGGTCGTCCACATGATACTTTTTCTAAGGGGCGTGCCTCCATTACCATGTGCTTTAACTTTACATAGCAGTCTGCTATGTGAGACCTTGTCATTAGCCTTCTGCAAGTCTAAAAAAAACAAATCCCCTGGTTCTTCTCGGTCATCTCTACTGGTAACATCCTTAAAAAAAACAATAGATGCGTCAAGCATGATTTTCCTTTGGTAAATCCATGCTGACTTTCTCTGATTACAACACATGGAGTTATGGAATCGTTGATAACAAACTCCAGCATGTTTCCCAGTGCCGACGTTTGGCTCACTGGTCTATAGTTCCATGTTTTCTCTCTCCCTCTCTTTCTGAATAGTGGGCTTATATTAGCGAACCTCCAATCTGTAGGAACCACTCAAGAGCACAAAGAATCTCGGAAAATAAACTTCAATTGCACAATTATTTCCAGGGCCGCGTCCTTCAGTACTCTGGGGTAAATATTATCAGCATCTGGAGATTTATCCACCTTAAATCCCATCAGTTTCCCCAAAACCATTTCTGTACTCATGTTGATATCCTTCACATCCTGACTAAAACACGTTTCTCTCAGCACTTCTGCTATATTATTCATGTTTTCCTTTGTGAAGACTGAAGCAAAGTACAAATTTAAATCACCAGCCATTTCTTTGTTCCCGATTATGAATTTTCGCATTTCGGAATGTATGGGGTCTCCATTGTTTTTTGTCAATCTTTTTTTTTTACATACATAGAAACTTTTACAGTCAGTTTTGATGTTGCTCGCTAGTTAATTTTCATACCCTATTTTCCATTCTTAATCAATCCCTTGGTCCTCCTTTGCTGAATTTTGCACTGCTCCAAATCCTCAGGCCTGTTTCATTTTCTTTTCAATGTGTATGCTTCTTTCTTGAATCTGATACTATCATAATTCCCCTTGTAAGCCATAATTGTCCACAATTCCCTGAGCACTCTTGCGCCAAACAGGAATGCACAACTTTTGGATCTATTCGTTTGTAAATGCCTGCCATTGCCTGTCCACTGTCTTTCCTTTCAGTAATATTTTCACGTCATCATGGTCGATTCATGCCTCAAACCATCCTCGTTATTCCGCGCTCAGGTGGGTGGACATCATATACCTATTGAAACAATTACAGTCACCACCACCATTCCACTATGAGACGGCCCCCACTGAATAGAACCCCAACTTCACAGGTTCTCTCCTCGCTGCTTGGAACTATGATTGCATTTGCGCTGCCTTTTCTTAGTGCCACCCTGTCAGCATTATTTTCTTGACCTTCGATCGGCATACATCTCCATCTGTCCACAACTTAATGTAGGCGGCCGAGATAGGCAGGGTTTCCAGCAAGTACAAGGCCGATGCAATACTGTCCAAGATGCGAACAAAGAACAAAAGAAAGTACACCAAAGGAAGAGGACCTTCGGCCCTGTGCCGACCATGATGCCCCAACTAAACTATAAGTAACCTTTTGCCCTTACTTTATCCGTATTCCTTTATCCAAAGAGAAAATGGTGGAAAATCTCAACAGGTCTGGCAGCATCTGTAAGACAATCAGGACCCTGAACTTCCAGTTGTTTGCCAGTTTAAGACACTATCCTCTTCCCACCCCTACGTGTCTGTCCTTGGCCTACTGCAATGTTCCAGTGAAGCTAAACGCAAACGGAAAGAAGATTTGTTTTGACCCTTCACTCCTTATCCCTTTATTCCGTTCCTATTGATGTACCCATCCAGATGCCTCTTAAATGTTGATAACATGCCGGATTCCACCGCCTCCTTTGGCAGCGCGTTCCAGGCACCCACCACACTCTGCATGGAAAACTTCCCCGCACAATTTCCCCCTCACCTTGAACCTGTATCCAGTTGTAATTGACACCTCCACCCTGCGAAAACGTCACTGATTATCACAACGGTCTATGACTTCCATCGGGCCTCCCCTCAGCCTCCATCTTTCCAGGGAAAACATTTGTTGTTTATTCAACCTCTCTCCGAAACCAGGCAACATCCTGGGGAACATTCGTGGCACTCTCTCCAAATGTTTAACGTTCTTCTGGTAGTGTGGTGACCAGAACTGCAGGCAGTAATGCAAATGCGGTCTAGCCACAGTTTAATGCAGCTGTAACATGATATCCCAACACTTGCACACAATGCCCTGGCTGATGAAGGCAATCATGCCACATACCCTCTCAATCAACTTGACTATTTGTGTTTCAACTTTTCAGGAAATGTAGACCTGCACGCCCACATCCTTCTGTGTGTTTATGATCTGAGAGTTCTGGGATTTATCGCATAATTCACACCTAAATTTGAACCTCCAAAATGCACACATAGCATTTCTCCGGATTAAACTCCATCTGCAATTTCTGTGCCCAAGTCTCCAGTCTATCTGTATCCTGTTGTATCCTTTGACAATCCCCAGAAATATCAGCAACTCCACAAATATTCGTATCATCTAACAACGTAACAATCAGACCACCCACGTTTTCCTACAGATCATTTATTTATATTAAAGGAACAGAGGCCCTGATCTCTGCGCAATACCAGTCGTTACAGATCTCCATTCTGCAAAACATCCTTCAATCGCTACTCTCTGTCTTTTAGGGCCAACCCACTTCTGTATTCATTGAGCCAGACCACCCTGGTTCCCATGTGATTTTATTTTCTTGATCAGATTTCAGCTTTGTCCGTAGGATTTACTCAGACAGAACAGGGGGAGTAGGAAAAGTAGTTAAAAACTTTCTTGAACGATATGGGAGCTAGTCTGTCTCTCATAGTAAGAGATGAAAATATTTGCACTCCTTCTGAAATATTGCCTGAGAGAATAATAATCTGGGGATTAAATAGAGAAAGGACTACGGCACCCCTGTGTAATTTAAGGCAAGAAAGTCCAATCAAGGCCGGCAAAGTGATAGTGGAAATGATGTAAAACTCTGCTATTCCAGGAATACAGTTTGTTCTTGGAAATGATATTGTGGGAGTGGTTGTCGTGGAAAAGTAAACCAGGGAACAGAGGAGTTAAAAGAAAAAAATCTTGGATTTTCTTTCGGACAGTGTGGTGACAAGATCCCACTGCCATACACTAAAACAGGAAGACAGAACACAAGAAAACGATGAAAAAGATGAGGTCCACTTCGCTGACACTCCGTTTGATAAGATGGTAACGGCAAAAACCTAAGCAGGTAGAGGATCAGGCAGAGGTGTTCAGATCTGAAAGATTAATGGTGTTGCAACAAAAAGATGAGGCGATAAAGGATTTGTATCATGTAGCCTACATGGAAAAGCAATCGGAGTGCATTCCAGAACGCTATTGCCTTATGAAAACATCTGAAGTGGAAATGGAGAGTTTGGCAGGTTAGCACATTTGAGAAATGGGCGGAAATTCTCTGGATTGTGTTGCCTTTAACATGCAAAAACGAAGTATAGCGGGTAGCACACGAATTATCTGAAGGAGGTCATCCAGGAGTGAGGAACACTCAGCCTAAGATAGAGAAGCATTTTTTTCTGGCCTGGATTAAATAAAGATGTAGTTGAATTTTGCCGTATCTGTTATATGTGTCAAATGGTAGGAAAGCCACAAGCTGTGATAAAACGAGCGCTTTTTATGCAAATTCCCACATTTGAAGAAACATTTAAACGACTTACATTGGATTTTGAAGGTCTTCTCCCTAAATCGAAAAATGCGGATCAGTATTTCCTTACCGTATTGGGTGTGTCTACTAGATTTCCAGAGGCAATTCCATTGCAGAATGTCAAGGAAAGCTTGCTTTCTTTACACATTATTGTTTACTCAGTGTGATTCAGTCAAACCAAGGGTCCAAACTTACTGCCAAATTACTTAAGTAAGCCATGGAAATTTTAGGTATCAGACACTTTACATCGAATGCGTAACATCCTGAATTGCAGGGAACATTGGAAAGGTAGCATCAGACCCTAAACACCAGCTGAAAGGCTGAATGCCAGGATTACACAAATGACTGGGATAAAGGTATCACATTTATATTATTTGCTGTTAGAGATGCGCCAAATGAATCGACTAAGTTTACTCCATTTCAATTGATATTTGGTCATGAACTAAGAGGGTTTTAAAAAATAATTAGGGAAATGTTGGTAGGTCATAAGTCAGGGACCACACAGTTGGATTATGTATCTGAGTTGAGAGAAGGATTAACCAAAGTAGGTGAATCAGGTAGACAGAATTTGAAGGTGACACAACACCGAATGAAGCAAGAAGCAGATACAAAAACTAAAATTTGTACGTTTGTCTGTGGTTAGAAAGATTTGGCGCTATTAACAGTGGTAGGAGATCCTTTCAAAAGGAGGTTTAGTTGTCTTTATCAGGTTGACAAGAAGTTAAGTCAGGCTAATTGTCTGGTAAAGATGCCACTTAGGAAAAAAAAGACAGGGTATGTCATGTGAACATACTGAAACAGAACTATGACAGTGAAAGGGAACTGCAGAAACAGTTATTAGTTACTGCCAATAAGAGTAAGACATCACATCCAGACGATTTGAATTTTGATGTGCCTCAGCATAAATTGAATAATGAAGAATTCCTCAAGGAATGGAATAGGGTAGTGAGCTATCTGCCCCAGGAACAGGTAATTTAATTGAACCACTGGTTGCAGTGCTATGAAGAACTATGTCGAAATAGAACGGGGAAGACTAATGCCACAGTGTATGACGTTGGCAGAGGTAATGCTGTTCCGATAAAACAATACCCCTATCGGTTTAATCTGCTCAAAGCAGCACAAGTTTAGAAGGAAGTGGAAGCGATGCGAGAAGAAGAAATTGTAGAGCCGAATCAAAGCCCATTGTGTTGGTTCCCAAATTTGATTGTACTCAACAATTCTGCGTAACTTATCGGAATGCAAACGTTTGACCAAATCTGATTCATACACAATTCCAAGGCTGGAGGATTGGGTGAAAAAGTAGGGCAAGACTCTCATATCACAAAGATCAACGTACTTTGCGGTTATTGTCAACTACCTTTGTCAGAGAGAGCAAAATATGTTTCTGCTTTGTAACCCTAAATGGGCTACAACAATTTAAAGTAATGCCTTTTGTGATGAAAAACGCACCAGTCGCTTTTCAAAGGCTTATGAACAAAGTTGCTGCACGGTGGACGAATTGTGCTGCCTATATGGATGACTAAGTGATCTTCAACCATTCATACAAGAACACATGAAGCATCTGGCGGAGCTGTTCAGGAAACTGCGGGAGGCAAAGTTAGTGATAAACTTGGCAAAAACCGAATTTACGAATGTGGAAGTGACATTCTTAGGGGAAAAGATTGAATACGGACGGATGTCATCGAGAAACATGAAGATGAATGCCATCGAGATATTTCCAAGACCAACTTCGCGGCAGGAAGTGCTACGATTTTTAGCTTTGAAAGGATTCTACAAGAAAGTTGGATCAAACTTCAGGAGTGTAGTGAGACCGTTGATAGATATGTTAATAAAAACATGAAAATGATTCTTACAGAACAATGCCAGGAGGCATTTGACAATTTGAAGCAATGTTAACTCCCACACCCGTTTTAGTCACGCGAAACATTCAGGAACCCTTCAAAGTCGCCATCGTTGCCAGCGATGTGGATGTTGGAGCTGTGCTGTGACAGGAGTATGATTGTGGAATTAAAAGACCAATCGGTTATTTTTCAAGAAAAAACTTCAACATCCACCAGAAAAAACATTCAAACATTGAAAAAGTGATATTGAATTTGGTAATAGCCTTAAAACATTTTAATGTTCACCTTGCAAACAATGCATCAGAGACGGTGTACACCATCGTTTGATATTTCTGGAAATATTTGAGGAAAATAATACCAGATAATTTTGTTGGAGTCTAATGTTAAAAGCATTTAGAATCATAGAATCCCGACAGTGCAGAAGAAGGCCATTCGGCCCATAGAGCCTGAAGCGACGGCAATCCCAACCAGACCACATCCCAGTAACCCCACAATTTACCCTGTTCGTCTGCCAGACAATAAGGGGGCAATTTCCATGGCCAATCAGCCTAACCCGCGAATTATTGAAGTACAGGAGGGAACTCACGCACACGGGGAGAATGCATAAACTCTACGCAGACAGTGACCCAAGGCTGGAATTAAACTCGGGTCCCGGGTGCTGTGAGGCAGCAGTGGTAACCACTGTACCACCGTAACACCCATTTACTTTACAGATTGTACATGCTGTGGGTCGTGAAAATATTAACGTGGATGCTTTATCACGAGTTTAAATGAAAAATGTTTATATATGATAGAAATGCTAGAGTTCAATGTTATATATAAATAGAATTATTATGAAACATGAAACTCTGGATTAATGAACTATGGATCTCGCAACATAATGAACTGAAGGTTAAAAAAAGAGTGAAGCCATCTTTTTTATGATGATGGTTCATTTGTTTCTTGGTGGGGGGGGGGTGTGGTGTTGCAAAGTCGATTAGTCTAACGGTACATTGAAAAGTAGGACGTAGAATTTGGTATTTGTAAAATTGTAAAATGCAAAAGAAGAAAACATTGCATGGTTCTGTTCAAAGTTGGCGTTTTCTTTTGTGTTTAGAGTTAAAAATGGCAAGCACATCGAGTGCCCAAACTGAAACATTATATCGAAAAACCAAGAGAACAGGCTTTTGAATTTAGCCAATCAATTTGCATCAGAACAGGCTTTTGAATTCAGCAATAAATTTCAATTGGTCACTTAAATACCAACAACGAACTAAATTTTGCTCTGATGGTTTTTGCAACCTCGGAATAGTCCGATTGTGGGGGATTTTGATATGTCATCAGGGGTATAAAAGAAAGGGGGCAGTGGAACAACGACAGAGAAGAACTGCCACCTGCCACAGCTCACAGTTCTTAGCTCAAAGCCTTGACAGCAAAGGTACCCAATAAGGAAGAGAATAGAAGAAAGAAGAATCAGCAGAGAAAGCCCAGGATATTACAAGAATATAAAACCCGGTTGTAATTTAGGGAGCGACTAAAATTGTATTTATTTGTTAATGAGTGGGAATTATATTTGTTGGAACAGCATACCATTCGAGTTTTGTTTATTTTTCGGTTTCTTAATAATTTTGTGTTCACGCTTAGTTAGATAAATACATTGTCTCCTGTTGATTTCATGATGTGGAGATGCCAGCGTTTGACAGGGATGTGCGCAGTAAGAAGTATCACAACACCAGCTTAAAGTCCAACAGGTTTATTTGGAATCACGAGCTTTCGGAATGCAGCTCCTTCATCAGATGCACGGAGATTGGTTCACAATCATGGCATATATACGCAAAAATACAATTGAAAGATAATTACAGGTCAGAATGTGAAGAATGGTTGGAATGCGAGTCTTTAAAGGTAATCAAGTCTTTACAGGTGCTCACAGTGTGCATGGACAGAGGGATAATCACAGGTTAAATACTTGTGAATTGTCTCAAGCCAGGGGAGTTAGTAGGATTTTGCAAACCCAGACAGTATGGTGGAGGTTAGAAGTAGTTTGACATGAACACAAGAGTCCGGTTGGGGCTGTTCTCATGTGTGCAGAACGTAGCTATCAGTTTCTGCTCGGTGATTCTGTGTTGCCCAGTGTCTTGACGGCCGTCCTGGAGAACGCTTACTCTAAGATCGGAGGCTGAATGCCCTTGACTGCTGTAGCTCTCCCCGATTGGAAGGGAACACTCCTGTCCGGGTATTGTAGCATGGTGTCCGTTCATCCGTTGTCCTGGCGTCTGCATGGTATCAGCAATGTATCACATCTCGGGACATCCTTTCCTGAAGCATATGACGTAGACAACGTTGGCCGAGTCACATGAACATGTACCGTGTACCAGGTGGGTGGTGTTCTCACGTGGGATGGTGGTATCCATATCGATGATCCGGCACAACTTGCAGATGTTGCCGCGGAAGCATTGTGTGGTCTCGTGGTCGCTGTTCTCCTGAGGACTGGGTCGTTTGCTGAGAACAATGGTCTATTTGAGTTTGGGCGGTTCTTTGAAAGCAAGTAGTGGGGTTGTGGGGTTGGCCTTGGCGAGCAGTCCATCGTTATCAATGACATGTTGAAGGTTTTGAAAAATATGTCGTAGTTCCTGTGCTCCAGGGAATTACTGGATGAAGTAATCTGCTCCGGGGAAGTATTCGTCCAGAATTCCAAAAGCTCGTGTTTGATTTGACAGGTAAAAGTTGCTGAAGAGCAGATTGCACCAATTTACATTCACTTTTTAGAGATTATCGAGCGAGGAATTCCTCTTTGAGTTGTTCGTGGTTAGTTCTCTGAGGGGGGGGGGGATCAACCTCTGCTTTATAGCAATAGATCATGGGAAACCGTGAAGTGCATGGACTGGAAAAAAAAACACGTGTTCCTCTTCTCAGAGTTCGGAAATTCTAATTGGATATTCGAACTAAAAAGAATTTAAGGACTTTAAAGCTCCAACAGCCCATAATACGACTGCCACATTACAGAACGAAGCAATCTGCATAAGCGGTATCCGATACGAGAGGTTAAAATTTCACTCCCCACTCTAGTACATAATGTAAAATGTAAGATGCACCAGATCACCGTAGGAAGACTTCTCCTGTTGCACATTCTCTGCCTCCAGCTATGAAGCACAAATGGAAAAGATTCATGGAAACCCCCTTTCCGGTAACTTTTCCCCCAATTGACAAACAGCCCTTGTCCTGGAATAATTTTGTCTTTCCGTTGCTGTGCATGGGCACTCTGTTCTGAAAATCACTCTGGGTATTACAGCGCCACATGGATATCAGGACTTCACGAAACGTGCTCAGCACCGTCTCGTCAATTGCAAAAAAGAATGTCCAAGCGATTCTGGCCTTGCCATGAATGTACACTTCTCATGAAAAAGGCAACAGTGTAAATTGAGCCGTGATTGAAAGATGAGCTGAGGCATGAGGACGGCCTCAACCGGGATCTTGGGTTCATGTCACACTATCTGTAACCCCCACAACCTGCCTGGATGTGCAAAATCTCACTGGCTGTCCTGTCTGGAGACAATACACATCTCTTTAACCTGTGCTTAATGCTCTCTCCACTCACAATGTCTGTACCTTTAAGACTTGATTAGCTGTAAAGACTCGTATTCCAATCATTATTCATTATTCTGTAAATTGAGTTTGTGTCTTTCTCTGCCCTGTTTGCTGTTTGTGAGCAGATCTCCCACTCACCAGACGAAGGAGCAGCGCTCCGAAAGCTAGTGTCGTTTGCTCCCAAATAAACCTGTTGGACTTTAACCTGGTGTTGTTAGACTCCTTACTGTGTTTACCCCAGTCCAACGCCGGCACCTCCACATCATGAAAGAAGGAGACCTAGAAGAAATGGGTTTAATTTAATTGACGAAAGAACCAAATGTGCCAAAAAATAAGGCAACAACTTTGCATGACATATGCAGAGCAACAGACAGGCATTTGAAATGAGATCGCACGTGGAATTTAGAGAAAAGCCTGAAGTAGGAAAATAGGGAATTTACGAAGGAACTGCATAGTGGAACTCCATGAATTTCCCTTCAGTTATCAATCAGCATCTTCGATGGGCCAACGAGTCACTTCTGTGCTTTCACCATTACACTTTTGCGAGAGTACCTGTGATGTTCGACTTCACTCATGCATTGTAGATGTCGGCCATCTGCACCCATTGGAAGTCTATTCTCTTGTCACCATTGGGACAACGACATCGCAATGGAGGACCACAAAATTATTCATCACCATTACTACAAGTATTTCAACTGAAAGTTGAACATCCATTTCGCCTTATTGACAGAATGTTCGGCGAACTAAATATTTCACAATACTATTTGCACTCAATTGATCGCAAAATGAAGAAAATCTTAAGAAGCAAAATGTCATCAGTTCGTCATTTTAATATGCTTTCAAAGTTACTTCTCTCATTTTCAAGGGTGATCTTCTGCTCTGTTCTGGTCCAGTGGGGTATTCTGCTATTCGCAGTATCCATCAGTCATGACTTTGCCCCAGACACAATTCGGTTGCGCTATTCCATTCGCCAATAGCTTCCACAGATGTGTTGGACTTGACATTCTTTTTGATATTGGCCGGCAATGTTGTCTATTGCTGATGGTTTATGAAACTCTTTTTTTCAATGCTGGAATTTGAGTTATACTGTTCTGATTCCATCAACCCACATGAACCAAACACAGAAAAAATGTATTTGTCAGTGCAGAGTCCGACCAAGGACTAACAGCTAAACTCTGGACATAATTCACTTCCTATTTGTTTTTCCAATTGGGGATTTATTCGAAATTAGTTGGATAGTGTTTTTATTTAATTCACTGGCCAATATATGTACATATTGACTCGAAATCGGAATAATGCCACAGAAGTGACACAGGAAAAGATTAAGATGCAGGAGTATGAAATGAATACCCTCAAACTACCACCACATCACCTGCTGATGATCACGAACAAGAATGCATGCCTTCCACAATGCATAAAGATCAGGCGCAGAAATCTGGGCTGTTACCTTATGATAATGCACTCTCCGAGGGCAATGTGAAGAATTTCATTTCAATGACTGAAGATAAGAACCTGAATCGCAGTCCGAGCCTCTGAACATGACAATGTGTCCGCAAAGCTTAAAAATGTTTTCCCCCTTCTGACTGTGGATGGCGACGTGATTAGCAATAACTGGAAACTGGCCTCACTCCCCAGTCCGAACTGGGAGAAATAGTGCAATGTGAGGTTGAAGAACAAGCGTTCCATGCTAATCAAGTGTCACTCCGTATGATCAAGAGCAGATTTGCGCCCGACTTCCACGTCTTCGTGAAATGTTTGGGAGCAGGAATTTATGGCGACTTCTCCACCGACACAGTTCGTAATAGCTTATCGTTCAGAGTTTTGACCTGAGTCGCTTCGTCAAATGAACCCAATTAGAAATTCATAATAATTGGGAGAGGGATTCAGGGTCAATCTCCACTTTGCAAAGCTCCATCATGGAGAATCGATTGGGAGACTGATCGGTGTCAATTCACCCATTGACGAAGAGTCATTGGATAATTGTCAACAGTTGGAACCGAGGGTGATTTGCACAATGAATGTATTAATGATCAACCGAATTCCACGATATTGTAGGTCTTAAATAAAAAGAGAAAATTCTTGGAGCAGTCAACTGTTTATTTTGCAGCAATGCAGTGAATGGAAGCTAATGTTAAACTAATTATTCAGACTTATATGAAATTGCATGCATGGATGATATGAAAGAAATTACACGAAAAAAATATGAAATTTAAGATATACCTCATGCAACAACATCGTGCATACAACACTGTGCAAGGGATGCTTCCTAAATAATTGCGACAATGTTTGACTGTGCACAAAATGAAAATGGCTGGTAACCATGAACATTAGGAACCTATTCTAACATCCTCATATGAATAGCGTTTTCTGTATGTTGGAATGTGCTTCCCCTAATCTGCTTGACTGAGGTAACAGTAAGAAGTCTCACAATGTGCAAGTCCAGGAAGTTTATTTGGAATCACGTGCTTTTGGAGAGCGTTTTGTTCATCAGGTGAGTGTAAATAGGTTCACAAACACGACATACGCAGGGAACGACACAATTGCAAGATAAGTACAGTTTGGAATGTGAAAAATTGCTGGAATGTGAGTCTTTACATGTATTCAGCTCTTTACAGGTACAAGCAGTGTGAATGGACAGAGGGATAATCATAGGTTAAAAAGGTGTCAATTGTTTCAAGCCAGGACAGTTGTAGGATATTGCAAATCCAGGAATGGTGGGGTTGCATGCAGTGTTGCATGAGCCAAAGATCCCGCCTGAGGCCATCCTTATGCATGCAGAACTTGTCTATCAGTTTCTGCTCTGCAAGTCTGCTTTGTTGTGCGTCTTGAAAGCCGCCTTGGATGATGCTTACCCAAAGACCAGCGGCAGAATGTCCTTGAACACTGAAGCGTTCCCCGACTGGAAGGGAACACTCCTGCCTGGCGATTGTCGCGTGGCTTCTGTCCATCTGCATGGTTTCGCTGGTGCCACACCTCTGGATAATCTTTCCTGGAACGTATGAGGTAGACAATGTTGGCTGCATTGCATGAGTGTGTACCGTGTACCTGGGAAGTGGTGTTCTCACTGTGATGATTATTCCCTGTAAAGAATCGCATTCCAACCATTGTTCACATTCCCAGTTGCAATTATCTTGCAATTGTGTATTTGCCTATATATGCAGTAGTTGTGAATCTACCTCCACTCACCTGATGATTGCATGAGTGTGATAGTAATACATTCAATTGAAGTTTCATCAATGTATCAGTTTTTTTTAAAGATGCTAATATGTATTATTGCCCTTTTGTCCTATCTCTCAGTTAACTTAATCACAATTGTGATTCTATCTCGTGGTAAATGTGGCCTTTCCAAAAGTGTTACTCGCTATCTTGTCGCAATGGCAACAGCCGATCTATTGGTTGTTATTCTGGATCTGGTATGGAGGCAGATACCGATTCTGTATTGGAGAGAGTTCTTTTTCTTGAGATCCATTCCCGTGTGTAACATCCACGCCGTGTTGCTTTATGCAGCAACTGATTGTTCCGTCTGGTTCACTGTCGCATTCACCTTTGATCGACATGTTGCCATTTGCTGCCCCAAGCTGAAAACCAACTATTGCACTGAGAGAAATGCTGCTGTGATTCTGGGAACATTGACTGTGCTGTGCTGTTTGAAAAATATATTCTGGTACTTCATGTTATTGGATGAATATTCATTGAATCTCGGTCCCTGGCTTTGCCATGCCTATCGAGATGTCAGCTATTCAATAATATGGTCGACAATTGAGATCATCCATTATCTTCTCACGCCGGGGTTGCCATTTTTTCTCATTCTGCTTCTAAATGTTTTAACCGTCAGAAGCATTTTAGCAGCCAGCAGAGCAAGAAGGAGACTTTGCCTTCAGAGCCATAGGGACAGCTCCCGAGACCAAGAGATGGAGAGCAGAAGGAAATCAATAATTTTACTCTTTTCTATTTCTGGTAATTTTATCCTGTTATGGGCAGTGTATATGATTTATTTTATATGGTATCGCATTTATTATGTAGGACATATGCGTGTTTACATCCCATATTATGTACTGCTCATCGGATATATGCTGCAGCTCCTGAGTTGCTGCACAAACACCTGTATTTATGCCGTGACACAGACTAAATTCAGAGCACAGATAAATAATATGGTGAAATATCCCTTCACACTTATTTCTAAATTAGCAAAAACATAACACACGACGATGCCCCTCCGACAGAGGAATCCAATGCTTTGAAAATCGTCAAATGGATTTTCACTGTGCTAGTGGTGAAATTAGATCGGATTCTGTACTCTCTCTCTCTGAAGGGCTTAGCAGGTTAGTTTTGAAAGTGTCTTTGATGTGTTAATGTTTGGCCACTGGAAGTCCCATAGACATGAGTTGAAATAGTTGTCGATCGCATGTGCTGAAGATATAGAAAGATGACCAGGGTAAAATATAAAGCGTGAAACAGAAAAGCATTGTATTTTCCTACTGTTTTTGTTGACGTTCCCAGAAATGCTGAAGCCAGTGACGAAAATTACATCAGCCAAGAAACATGACTGTCAGATTCAAGCATGAGAGTGCATCTGAGCCGATAGATGGGGGCAGAAATGGAAAATTATATGCCCTCAGTTTTCTTAAGGAGCAGTGGGGCCTTTCATTAAATTAAAACGCAGACAGTGAAAGGTGAAAACTGTCAAATGAGGTTCAGAATGATTGTTCTCATGGAGAGAGAGAGAAAGAGGCAGGCTGGGATATCATTCTTATTTGATAAAATTGTAGGAACAAATCCATACATTTCAGCTGTTCAGAATTTAGATTTGGAAAAGGTTTCAGTATGATGCAAAATATAAATTGTTTGTGAACACAATTATTTTGGGATGATTCGGGCCACGTTCAGAGGGCATTTGAACAGCGTGACGAAAATTCTGTATAGATTAAATACACATCGGATTAATAAACAAAATATCTGCAAAGATTTCCGTTGTGACTCCCAGTGTTGTCAGTTCATCTTTTGAATATTTACCCACTAGTCTCCAACAATTAGCTGAATCGAAATGGTTCGCCAAATACCAGCAGCGGTCAGAAAGGGGAGAGGAGGCTGGCTGCGATTGGTGCGATAGAAGGGAATCTTAGGATTGTGATCGCTCTTCTTCAGTATACAGGATATGAAATAAAATCATCCACAGTGTCGCCTCCACTTCCATTCGTCCAAATATCATTGTCTTACACCTGTTCAGAAAGATAATCAGCAATGATCTAAAATAGTATATCTGCCTGAGTATTACATTTTCTTTGACACACTTTATTTATGTCTGTTTCTCGTCCACTCCTTCTACATGGTCAGTGCAGTCGCTCTTTATCTCTCTCTCTCGCTCTCACTCCCTTCTTCCCTCTCCCTTCCTTCCATCTGCTCCCTCCAAGGCATACAATTATTGGAAGCATGGTTTTCATTGTGGAAAAACCTAACCAGAGTACTTAAGCGAGGAGAAAGGGACCAGGGAGAGGGAATGCTGCAGGGCTGACCAACGCCTCAAGTGGATGGCAAATGGAATGGATGGGGCCGATTATCTTTCGTTTTTCAATATCAGCTAATGTCTTCTCTCCTCGCGTTTATTTTTTATATCTCACACAATTTTGCAGTAACACAAACAAATAGGTCTCCTTTGACCTTGCAAACTATCATCCAACCTCATCGCCACTTCCATCTCCAGAGTCTTTGATCATGTTTTCTCCTTCGAAGTTGGTTCTTGTGTTTCCCTGAACTTTGTCTTTGAATCTCGCCCATCAGATTGCTGCCTTACCACAATGTCAGAGCGGTTCTTATCACAGTCGGAAGTTGCATCCTTCATGCCGAAGGGTGAGTGCTACTCGTTATTCCTTCTCCTCCTGTCCCCACTCCTTGGAATATTTAACTACACCGTCTTCATTCTTCATTTCTCCAATAGTTGAGACAGTTTACTCCTGTTTTTTATTAAAGAATTCAAAGTAAGATATCACCTGCAAAGAAAACTCCCGTTGCCCTCCCAGCGCATTTCATCGCAAAACCTGGAAATCATTAAGTGGACAATTTCCACCTCCTTCACGTCAGCCATCTCTACCTCTATGTAATGAAGATTACTCTGATCAAGCGCGGGTTAACCTTTGCCTGACCAAATTTGGCTCCCAGTCATATAATGCATCCTTTTTACAAAATGCACAAACTTGTATTGCACCCACTCCAACTGTCTTCTAACACCCACAACGATTTGTGAACTGCTGATTATATCCTTTTTCCCAGGCCCGAATTAATCAATGCCCAAGTATTAAGGAGATGGCTTCATTTTCGAACTCCATGTAGAATTTGGCTTCTATAAATCTCCCTCTCTCTCCCTCTCTGTCTCTCCCTCTTTCTTTACCTATCTTTCTCTCTCTCTCTTTCTGTCTCACTCTCTGTCTCTCACTCTTTCTGTCTCTGTCTCTCTCTCTCTCTCTCTCTTTCTATCTGTCTCTCACTCTCTCACTCTCTCTCTCTCCCGCCCTCTCTTTCTCTGTCCCTCTCTCTCTCCTTTCCGTCTCTAATTGTCTTTATCTTTCTTATCATCTGCCATAAATATATTCTCACCTAAAGCATAACTGAAACGTAAACAAAACCCAAACGCAAAACTGAACCTAAGCTTAACTCAAAATACACTGTAATCTTTCGTGTAACTCTATTCCTAACTAGAAAAGGCAGACGACCCACAAGTAAATGGCAACGCAATTACCAGAGCTGAAATTCACACTTTATGATCTGAACCATCTCTGATGTCGAAATTCCATTCTAACCATGAATCCAATCCTAAACATAGCTCATTAACACAAATACTAATCTTCACCAGAAACCTAATGGAACGCAAACACTAACACTAAAACAAAATTGAAGCCTGTCTCTCAGTGTAAACATAAAAATAATTTCCAAAAAAGGAAGGAAGGTCCAAAACATACCCTGGACTCAACCATAAACCTAATGCTAACTTCATCGCAAACTGCACCCCTCACAGTCATGGCAAGTGTAACACTGATCCTATGCCTAACAGTAATCCGAATACTAAACTTACTGTTAATTGAAACACTAAGATAGGCGCAAAACTAAATGTAACGTTTCGCTCAAGATCTCACAAACACACTATAGGCAGTAATTGAAGGGAAACTCATCGCCGGTAGCTCTGTCACTTCAAAAGCACCTTCCATGCCATTTATTAAGTCAGTGACACTTCTGGAGGCAAGTGGCACCATCTGTTTAGGAAGTGTCTCCAGCTGCAGTATCTCAAATTTTACGTTTTGCATATGGACAAGTGGCTGGAGTCACTATGGAACATAGTCAAGAATGAGAGAGAAATATCGAATCTTCGAGTAGGTCTTCGGCACTTCGAGTCTGCTCTGCCATTCAATATGATTCATTGTTGACCCTCGATCTTAGTGTCATATATGCCTCAGCCCTCAGGTACCTCGGTGAAATTAAAATCTAAATAAGGAACTATATTTTATTGTATGCATTAATTGACATGGCCTCCACAGCCCTCTGTGGTACAGAATTCCCATGGATCACTACCCTATGAGTGATTTTCTTTTCTCATCCCAGTCCGAAATGTTCAATCCCATATCCTGATATTTCGTGGCCTGGGACTAGTTTCCATAACCAGGGAAAACATCCACCCTGCATCTAGTCTGTCTAGTACAGTCAATTAAATCTCTTCTCACCTTTCAGAACTAGCGCGAACAAAGACACAGTCGAAACAGTCTCCTCTCATAGGACTATTCCGCCAAACCTAGCAGCAGATTAGTGAACCTCTGATGCAGTCCCTCAATAACAAGTATAGCATTTCCTAGGTAGAGAGACCAAAGCTGAACGTAGTACTGCAGTTGTGATCTCAACAAGGCCCTGTAAAATTGCAATAGCGTCATAGAGTCGCAGCGGTTTACAGGTTGGAAACAGGCCCTTCAGCCCAACTTCTCATGCCGCTGTTTCTCCCATTAAGCTAGTCCCAATTGCCCGTGTTTGACCCATATCCCTCGATATCCATCATACCCATGCAACTGTCAACATGTCTTTTTTATAAATACATAATTGTACCCGCCTTTATCACTACCTTTGGCAGATTGTCCCAGTTACTCACCACCCTCTGCGACAAAAGTGCCCCTCTGGACTCTTTTGTATCTCTTCCCTCTCACAATAAACCTATGCCCTCTAGTTTTATACTCCCCAACCTTTGGGAAAAGACATTGACTATCAAGATGATCGATGTCCCTCATTATTTTATTGATCTCTATCAGATCAGCCCCTCAGCCTCTATTGCTCCAGAGAAAAAAGTGCCAGTCTATCAAGCCTCTCCTTATAACTCAAACCATCATGTCCTGGTAGCATCCTAGCATTTCTATCTGCAATCTTTCGAGTTTAATAATATTCTATCAATAATAGGGTGACCAGAACTGTACATAGTATTCCACCTGTGGCCTTATCAATGTCCTGTACAACTTCAACAAGACGTCCCAACTCCTGCATTCAATGTTCTGACTAATGAAACCAAGCATGCCAAATGCCTTCTTCACCAGTCTGTTCACCTGTGACGCCAAATTCAAGGAGCTATGAACCTGAACCTCTCGATCTCTTTCTTCTATACCTGTCCCCAACGCCGTACCATAAAGTGAATAAGTCCTGCCCTAGTTCAAACGACCACAATGCATCACCTCGCATTTATCCAAATCGAACTCCATTTGCCATTTGTCAGCCTACAGGCCCAATTGATCCAGATCCCGTTGCAATCCGAGATAACCTTCTACACTGTCCACTATGCCACCAATCTTGGTGTCATCTGCAAATTTCCTAACTATGCCTCCTATATTCTCATCCAAATCATTAACATTAATGATAAATAACAGTGGACCCAGCACCAATCCCTGAGACGCACCGCTTGTCACTGGCCTCCATTTTGAAAAACAACCCTCTACAAGCACCCTGTCTTCTGTCAGCAGCGAATTTTGTATTCATTTGGCTACCGCCTGGATCCCGTGAGATTTAACCTGATGTACAACCTACCATGTGGTACCTTGTCAAAGGCATGTTGCGCCAGAACGAGAAGAAAACAATTGCATGTTTACATTTCCTTACCTGTTCCGCCGAAGCTACTGAGGACTGCAGCCGCCTCGGACCCACAGCGAAGCCGTCTCACCAGCCCTTTGCGCGTCGCAGGAGATTGCAAACCACGCCCCCTGGCGACGCGGCAATCCTGGGGACGCCCATTGAGCTCCAGGTTCCAAAAGGCAGTTTTGCATTGGCAAAGGGACCCCAAGGTATGTATTTGGTTTTGTTTTTCATTGTTTTTGCTGTTTTTAAGTAGTTAATACTTATTGGTTCACTCAAACTGTCATTTTCAAATTCATTTTAATTACTGAACTTGTGTATAATTAAAATTGTATAAATAAACAAATGTTTAATTTGCTACAAATTTGTGAAACTACGATTTAGAGTCATAGGATGGGTGAATTTTCCCATCCACCCGCCATGGGAAACGTAACATGTGAAAGGTGGACCATGGAGAGGTCCATTGACCTCAGTCGGGACTTTCCTGTTTTGGAGCAAACACGGCCGGAACATCCCATCCATAAAATCTCGACAGTGCAGAAGGAGGCCATTCAGCCCATCGAGCAGCCATCGACAACAATCCCACCCAGGCCCTATCCCTGGAACCTCATGAATTTATGTTGCTAATCCCCTGACAGCAAGCGGCAATTTTGCATGGCCAAATAATCTAACCCGCACATTTTGGAGTGTGGGAGGAAACTGGAGTACTCGGAGGAATCCCACACAGACACGGGGCCAACATACAAACTCCACACAGACAGTGACCCAAGGCCACAAATGAAGCCGGGTCACCCGGGCTGTGAGGCAGCAGTGCTAAACACTGTGCCACCGTGTCGCCCAAAGTCTGCAGTGTATTATTATTCTTATGTAACTTTATAATATGCGTGGCATGCTTGTAAGTGTTTGTGTGATTTAATTTACAATATGGCCACTGAAACGTTCCCTGGGAAAAAGAGAACTCAGAATTTCTCTGACCATGATTTCGAAAACTTAATGCATGAAGTGGAACAGAGGAAAGTTCAAATTTTGGGCAATGGAAAATCAAAGTCAACAACGAAAATGTAAGCTGTGGCTTGGAAGGAAATTGCAACCTTGGTGTATGCAGATAGTGAAGTGTCGAGGACCGCGGATTAGTGTCGCAAGAAACGTAACAATTGGATGCGTTCAAACAGGTTATGCAAGATGTTTTGATGAAAATCTATAACAGAAACAAAATCGTTCTCAAAATCAGGATTTTAGTCTGCTTTGGGTATGGTCAATAGCTCTGTCTCCTCACAGATTTGCATCAGAATCGTAAAATTGAAAAACAGTGATGATATCTGAAGCTGTGTAAGCAGTACAGTCTCGTTCCAAACATTGCAGCTTGCGAACATGGCCCCGCGGCTTACTGGCTTTAGCTGTCACTGACCTACAAGTTGATAGCAAGATTTTAAATGACATTCGAATTGATTTCTGAAGGCAAAAAAGTCACATATTCCTGAGAGCGTTCACTGACTGGAGGCGGGCAAGAAGCATCTCACATAACAGGAGGGACTTGCTTGTGACATGCTGTGTTTCTCCAACCCCGGATTATGGGATGGTTGGGATGTTGGGTTTGGTCAAGGTAGTATATACATATATATATATATATATATATATATATATATATATATATATATATTATTTATAAATATAGACACACAAGACTGTTGTTAGGAAAGTAAAATAATTGCGCTCTTTTCAAATTTCATAGATGCCAGGATGACAACACAGTGGAACATGACCGAGAATCAGGCCACACCATCTGGTGATGATTAGGAAAAGCTGGTACATCACAGCAGTGAAGCTCTTAATCTGTTCCAGATGAGGGGGACGCCTTGCATCCTGATGAATTATTTGACATTGATACTGATGTTTTGGGTTGTCAAGTGGTTGGAAGGGGGAGGCCAGTGATGACACGGCTATTGTAATGGAGGAGGAACACCCTGAACCTTCAGGAGGTGAGGAGAATTCGTTGCTGGAGATGGAAGCCTCCGCACCTCGTGAACCTCAACTTCTTACAGTCAATGGCAGTGAGCAAATGATTATTCATAAACTGTATGAGCTTCCAATGGTGTTGGCTGAAGGTTATGCTGAAACTGGAAGGAGACAGGCTTGAGCGCTGAGTGATGTCTCCCCCGGAGCTCCAAATTGCAAATGAGCTACTGACCCAGCATCATTCGTTGCAGCAGAATGAGCTGCTGAGACAGAGTTCAGTGTCGAAGAATGAGCTGCTGAGAAAGAGATTGTTGCAGCAGAATCTGCCACTGAGTCAGTTCAGTGCAGCGGAATGAATTGCTGAGACAGTTTGGTGCAGCAGAATGAGATACTGGGACAGAGTTTGGTGCAGCAGAATGAGCGACTAAGAAAGGAAAATGAGTTTCGTCTGGAGTTCATAAATGAAGTCGAGACACCTGCTGCTGCACCCTCTGAGGATGAGCCACCCCATTCAGAGGCAGTTGCCACTGGGCAGGACCCGGCTCCATCAGGGATGCAGGGAGATACGCCTTGTGGACGGGGTAGGGCCCGGGGATGACGCAGGAAGAATTAGGGTCCCACTGCCCACCCTCCAACACTGCTACCTCTCCCTCAGCATCCCTCTCCTCTGATGAATATTCCATTTTTAGTTGCTTATTCCAATTCTTTTGTGGTTCATATTTCCGCCTCGTTTACTTCAATTAATCAATTAGTATCCTCATATTTGAATGTTGCATTTTGATATTTGAATAAATAATTTGTACAATTTTGTCAAGTGAAATGGAAAAATATTAAACAAATGACAAAATAGTTTTATAATTAAACAACTTTATTCGTGCTGACATTTAACTGAACTACCTCAACTTAAACAAATGCACTAAACTATCGTTTATAACTTTAACACCATGGACAATATTATTTTTCTTCTTTAACATAACGGTTCCTGCCTTTTTGCAGACAAGGTGGTCAGGGGAATGGAGGGAGGAATGGATGCAAGGGAGTGAAGGGGATTGTTTGGACATACGAAACAAACATTTTAAAAGCTCATTGTCCAAAAGCAGTAGCGCCAGGCGATCTCGAATTGCCCTTGCGTCACCTGGAGCTCCGGCTACCCCACCAGGCTCCATATTACCTTCATCCAGCTCCTCCATCTCCGTCGGCAATTGAAGTTCTGGATGAATGCCGAGTCCATGCTCAAGGCCATAGTTGTGCATTAAACAACACGTTGCAGGAATCTTTTTCATTTTTGAAATGTTACAAATGTCACTGCTGCCATGAAAGGACACAACTGCCAAAATCCTCACTGTTGTTGTGACTTTCATCTCCACTGTTAAGGTAGTGCGGCAGTTAGCGTTGGGTTTCAGGTCTTCAGTCAACATTTCAAAACGACATCCCATTGCTTCCTTGCTGAAGCGCAGTCTCCTGGCACACATCTCCTCTGATATCATTTCATATGATGTCCTTTGCCTGTACATTCTAACGGGTGGGTAATTGATTTGCCTTCTCTTCGGGCCAAGATGTAGCCTGACTCGTCTTTCATGATGTCTGCACCTTCACTGAAGCCGCAAAAGAGTACTAGTGATTGCGAAACTCATTGTTAATAGCTGGAGGTTTCAATACTTGTGGGACATGACTCCAGATTTACAATCTGGACAGGATTCTAAATAACCATCAGGGAGATAGTTCACATCAGCTTACAGGAGGCTTGCATACATCAACTGAGGCATTAAACTTCCCTAAAGCTTTTAAAATCATTACTTAAATGTGTAAGCATCAACATAAACTACCTGATTAAACTATTTAGGCATTTCTTAATTTAGGTTTGTAAGAATCACCAGAAACTGCATTATTAAATTGATTATGTATTTCGTTACTGAGGCTTGTAAGGTCACACAACGGAACTTAAAATGAATAACTTTTCTTCATTACTCCTGAGGTTTGAAAGAATTAACGTAAAATACAGCACTTAAGTTAACATGCTTTCAAACATCCCAAGCTCAAAACTATTCGGAGAGGGAAAAGTACCCAAAAGTACCCAAAACGTGATGTATGACGATATTATCTCGATTCTGATGGCGATGTTAAAAGTTTTGAACTTGTGTTTGTCAAATCAAAGTCAGTGCAATTCTGAAATAACAGAACTTTATCGGTGTGATGAAATCAGAAAGACGTTCAGATATTTGTGATGTTAGATATGTATGAAATGGATCACGTGAACCATTGAAGGCCTACAATCATATTCCAGCATTCAAATAGACCCAGTAACCTATTTTGCAATCCGTCTCCCACAACAAAAGCCCTCGACTACACTCCAGTCATTAATTTACTCCCAGACATCACTGAAAACCGTGCGGACTTCAATACATTCACATCTGTAATTCAACCGCAGATAACTTGTGTTTTGAAGGCAATCCTCCCAGCGAATCCATTCATTAGATTCCAGCATTAAAATTTTCATAAAAAATATTTGGTTCGAAATGTCTTTCCTCTCACCCAAAATCCTTGGAGTGGGCACACTGTCCCTGCGGGCAGTAACAGATAACAGAACGTTTTGCAGGCCAGGGTAAGAGTTCCAGCTTTCCAGTGAGTCCCTGTTTTATGGCTCAATGTGTGTATGATTACCAGTGGGAGCGCAGGGTTTGTAAAGCCATATTTCTTGAAAAGCTGGCTGCTGCTCTCTGTAAGAGTTTTAACAACACCAGGTTAAAGTCCAACAGGTTTATTTGGTAGCAACTTGATTGTGTGTCTCTGTGCCCTGTTTGAGAGCACATTTCCACTCCATCTGACGAGGGAGCAGCGCTCCGAAAGCTAAACACCGCATGCTGCTCTCTGCCCAGGGCTCACAAGCGTGAGATGTCACACGCAACTCTGAAACTTGTGGAGCTGCAAGAGACATCCCAAGTCGTTGTTTTATCTGTCCTTGAAACCAACCAAGCAGCCAATTAAGTCAAGACAATCATTCGCATTAGAGTAATTGAACTTGCAAACCCCTTGCAATTGAACTATGCATTGGGACACCACAGGAAAGGCAATACTATGAATGGGATATTTTAGTCCTATGGTGATATCAATTTCCTTATTTCTCAACAGAAAATAACAGGGTATTAAATAGGAGAAACATATTGAGTAAATTGGCCCAGTGAGTAATGGCGCAAAACTGGTCCAGTTTTCCACAATCACTTGCGGTTGGGAACAGCCTCTATCAGTCATGCGCCATGTTGAAATAGAAGAGGGGGATCAATCCCCAGAAGCATATCTTCGCAATCTTTTGAACTGACGTTGCATCTTCTTTTTTTTTCTTGATTATCCACATTCTCGTAGCTCCGCAGTTCAGTTGCTTCTTGATCCTGAAAGATTCGCTTCTTACTTTCGCCTTCTTCATTAAAATATCTTGGCACGGTGGTGCTAACCAATATGGCGGCAGCCAAAGATGTAGGAGAAACAGATGGAGAGGTGAACCTGAGCAGAGTTTGAGCGTCCTTCACAGACAGATAGGAAAATAGCAACAGCCAGCACCCTACTTCAAAAGCTTCAGTTGAGTTGCTGGAGAAACTGGGGTACACTTCACATGTACACTTTAAGTTCTAAACTGACCAAAAACAAAAGCATTCTCTCTGCAGTAATTTCACTCTCCATCCCACTCGATCGTCCAAATTTCACATTAACTGCTTGCAACATTATTGGTACCATATATATTGGGCAAATATAATCATGTCAAATTTTATATTTATTCTGGGATCAGACATATTTCAGCTCACGAATGTGGGGAAGTGGGTGACATTGTGGTATTATCGCTTGTTTCGTCCTGGCAGAAAAACAGGCCATATCTCAAGGAGGAAACAGGATTCAAATCCCAACACGGCAGAATTTGAAAAGTGAATGGAATAAATATCAGGCCATAAACACCAATGATGTCCACGAATCATTGTCAATTGACAGTAAACCTTGACAACAGTTTCAGGCAGAAATCTGCCATTTTACCTTCTCCGGCGCACTTGACTTCACAAGCTCAGCAATCTTGTTGACTCTTAAATACTCTCTGAAAAAGCCAAGCACGAGACATATGTCAAGGGCATGTAGGGATGGGAAATAAATGGACGCAAACGGACATTCATATAATTGCAGGTCGTGATTTCAAAATATAACCCACATTTTTATTTTGATTCGATGACGACAGGCAAATTGACAAAATAAAGCAACAACATTTCTCCGTCAAAACATAGCAATTGAGATGAGGAGTAGATCACTCAAACCGGATCCATTATTCCATAAGATCATGACTGATCTGTTTGTGTCCAAATCTACATTCTGGCCATCCCCGATAACCTTTTGAGTCCCGTGTTAGGCAATAAACTATTTAACTATATTAACTCAATGATATTCACTGGCCCAGCCACTACCACTCTCCGAGAACAGAGAAAATAAATCTTCCCATCTCCAAGTTGAACAGTGCCACACTGGCCCGATTTTCTTGCACAAGTAGAAAACGGATTCCACTATTCACCCTGTGAAGCTGCCTCGGGATCTTATATGTTTGAAAATGATCACCAGTCACTCATTTATGTTCTCATAGATAAAGGCCCAAATGTCTAAAGTTTGCCTGTGATGTGCCTGGGAGTAAATATTGGAAGTTACGTAGCGCGCAGAAAATGATGGAGCACACTTCAGCCCTTGAAATAAATATGCATCTCCAAACAACTATGTATTTCTCTATCACCAGATAATGCCTCCAGAAAAAAATAACGCCAACTGCAGCCAACAAAATAATGTCCCCATAATAATCATATGTCCCGAATACTGGAAAACGTGTGGGTGCCCGCAATTAGGAGAAGATGCTAAAAACCCCATCGAAATAATTATTCCACTTCCAAGTTACTTGCTGACAACCAAATATAACACAACTGCCTGCGTGTGGTTCTCGAAATGTTGGTCTTCGTTCTTCTTCAATGTGCCTTGAACAGCGCCTTTTTAATAGATACCCACACAATACCAGCAGCTTTTTCTTTCTGCAGACAAATTCATTATCTACATCGCTCCAGTCTGCTGCAATAACTCGCTTCATCTATAACTTTTTGCTGAATACTCATGCCTTCTATATCTTCGTGATCCTCCGTGTAAATGAACACTGACCATGAGGAAACCGCTCGACAACTTAAAATCCCATTTAAGTCATGCACGTTTTCGCCATCCCCACCACGTACTCCGAGAAATTCATCCTTCAGAAAAGTCCCACTGACATGAAACCATTCTCCCTTTGGAATCCCAGATTGTCCAAACGCTGTCCATCTAAACAGCACCCCCCACCACCGTTTATATCCCATCCATCTGAGCAGTCTTCATGAGTAAACATCCACACTCTGGAAAGATTATCCCCTCACCCCCTTCCCAGTATTAGTCACAGAGTCATAGTGGTTGACAGCATTGAAACAGGCCCTTCGGCCCTACTTGTCCATGCCGCTCATTTTTTTTAAACCCCTAAGCTAATTCCAATTGCCCGCATTTGGCCCATATCCCTCTATACCCATCGTACCGATGTAACTATCTAAATGCTTTTTAAAAGACAGCATTGTACCCACCTCTATAATTACCTCTGGCAGCTTGCTCTAGACACCTACCACTCTCTGTGTGAAAGAAATGCCCTTCTGAACAATTTTGTGGCTCGCCCATCTCATTTTAAACCTATGCCCTCTAGTTTTAGACTCCCCTACCTTTGGTGAAATATATTGATTATCTAGCTGATCTGTGCCCCTCATTATTTCATAAACCTGTATACGATCAGCCCTCAGCCTCCTACGCTCCAGAGAAAAAAGTCCCAGTCTATCCAGCCTCTCCTTATAACTCAATCAATCAAGCCCCGGTAGTATCCTGGTAAATCTTTTCCGCACTCTTTCTAGTTTCATAATATCCTTTCTACAATAGGGTGACCAGAATTGCACACAGTATTCCAAGTGTGGCCTTACCAATATCTTGTCCAACTTCAACAAGACATTCCAACTCCTGCATTCAATGTTCTGACTGATGAAACCAAGCACGCCGAATGCCGTCTTCACCACTCTGTCCACCTGTGACTCCACTTTGAAGGAGCTATGAACATGTACCCCTCGATCTCTTTGTTTTGTAACTCTCCCCAACGCCCTACCATTAACTGAGTAAGTCCTGCCCTCGTTCAATCTACCAAAATGCAACAACTCGCATTTTGCTAAATTAAACTACATCTACCATTCCTCAGCCCACTGGCCCAATTGATCAAGATCCCGTTGCAATTGAAGATATCTTTCTTCACTTCCACTATGCCACCAATTTAGTGTAATCTGCAAACTTACTAACTATGTCCCCTATATTCTCATCCAAATCATTAATATGAATGACAAATAACAGTGGATCCCTGAGGCACACCGCTGGTCACAGGCCTCCAGTTTGAAAAACAACTCTCGACAACTACCTTCTGGCTTCTGTCAAAAAGCCAATTTTGTATCCATTCAGATACCTCACCTTGGATCCCGTGAGATTAAACCTTATGCAACAATCTAACATACGGTACCTTGTCAAAGGCCTTGCTAAAGTCCATGTAGACAACATCAGCTGCACTGCCCTCATCTCCTTTCGTGGTTACCCCTTCAAAAAACTCAATCAAATTTGTGAGACGTGATTTTCCACTCACAAAGCCATGCTGACTGTTCCCATCAGTACTGGCATGTCTAAATGCCTGTAGATCCTGTCTCTCAAAATATCTTCCAACAATTTACCTACCACAGATGTGAGGCTCACTGGCCTGTAGTTCCCAACGCTTTTCCCTGTAGCCCTTTTTGAACAAAGGTACAACATTTGCCCCTCTTCAATCTTCAGGCTCCTCAGCCGTGACTATCGATGATTCAAATATCTCGGCTAGGGGACCCGCAATTTCCTCCCTAGCCTGGCAAAATGTCCTGGGATACACTTCATCGGGTCCCGGGGATTTATCTACCTTGATGCGCTTTAAGACTTCCAGCACCTCCTTCGCTGTAACATGCACACTCCTCAAGACATCACTATTTATTTCTCCAAGTTCCCTGGCATCCATGCATTTCTCAACAGCAAATACTGTTGAGAATTATTCATTTAGGATCTCATCCATCTCTTGTGGATCCGCACATAGATGACATTGTTGATCCTTAAGAGGCCCTATTCTCCCACTTGTTACTCTTTTGCCCTTTATATATTTGTAGAAGCTCTTTGGATTCTCCTTTGCCTTATCTGCCAAAACAATTTCGTGTCCCCTTTTTGCCCTCCTGATTTCTCTCTTAACTGTACACCTACACCCCCTATACTCTTCAAGGGATTCACTTGATTCCAACTGCCTATGAACGTCATGTGCCTCTTTCTTCTTCTTGACCAGGGCCTCAATATCCCGAGTCATCCAGGGCTCCCTACTTCTGCCAGCCTTGCCCTTCACTCTAAGAGGAATGTGTTTATCCTGAACCCTGATGAACACACTTTTGAAAGCGTGCCACTTACCAGTCGTCCCTTTGCCTTCCCACAGACTCCTCAATTAACTTTTGAAAGTTCCTGCCTGATACCATCAAAATTGGCCTTGCCTTAATTTAGAATTTTAACTTTTGGGCCAGACCCATCATTGTCCATAGCTCTCGTAAAAGTAATAGAATGATGGTCACTGGTCCCAAAGTGATCCCTCACTAACACTTCTGTCACCACAAACGGAATGAAAAATTCCTCCTGAATGCACTCAACAAATTTCACTCCATCCAAGCCTCGAATATTATGGCTGTCCCAGTCAATGCTGGGAAAGTTAAAATCTCCGACGATTACCACCCTATCTTTCTAACCGGATTCCATGGACGAATAAGACCTCATTATGCTGAATGGGAAACTAGAATTGGCTGAAGTGCATGTCAGGGATTATTGTTGATAAGTATCTCGTAAAATGATTGTTGTTAAGATCATATAAGGCAGGAATGATCGATGAGAAAACTATTTTTGATCTGTTTTGATTGTAAACATCAGATCTATTCAGGGTGGTCCGGCTGGTCTAGTTGAGAGCTGACTCGAACCTTTGATGATCACTTGGCAGTTGCTGGTTAAATAAAGTTAGGTCATTGTTACAGAAACACTGGCTTCGTGAATGTTCTATGGTCTGAGATTTCCTGACAGTACTGGTCAACTCGGCTACCCCACCAATAGGCCTTCAAGTGGATTTAAGATCTGAGCTCACATAATCAAAAGCCTTCAGGAAAAGTTTAGAACATTATGTGACCTGTCTAAAGGTGTTTCGTGTTTTAAGTGTTATACGTTTTACATTTTTATTAACCTGTGACCTTGAATATACAACAGATTGTCATCGACGTTAGGAAGTGTAAAGGAGAACATGCCCCTGTCTACATCAACGGGGACGAAGTAGAAAGGGTCGAGAGCTTCACGTTTTTAGTGTCCAGAACACCAACAACCTATCCTGGTCTCCCATGCCGACACTATAGTTAAGAATGCCCACCAATGCCTCTATGTCGTCTGAAGATTAAGGAAATTTGGCCTATCAGCCACGACTCTCACAAACGTTTACAGATGCAGCATAAAAAGCATTCTTTCTGCTTGTATCACAGCTTGTTCTGGCTCCTGCTCTGCCCAATACCGCAAGGAAGTACAAAAGGTGGTCAATGCAACCCAATCCATCACGCAAACAGTCTCACATCCATTGACTCTGTCCACACTTCCCGTTGCCTAGGCAAAGTAGCCAACATAATTAAGGACCCCAAGCACCCCGGCCATTCTCTCTTCCACCTTCTTCCGTCGGGAAAAAGATACAAAAATCTGAGGTCGCACACTAATCGACTCAAGGACAGCTTCTTCCCTGCTGCCGTCAGAATTTTCAATGGACTTACCTTGCATTCAGTTGATCATTCTCCACAACACTGCTATGACTGGAACTCTACACTCTGCACTCTCTCATTTCCTTCTCTGTGAGCTGCAGGTTTTGTGTTTATAGCTCAAGAAACAATACTTTTTCAGTGTATGATAGTACATGTGAGTAATAAATCAAATCAAATCAATACAAACCATCATGATAATTGTTTTAAAATGCATTTATTGCGATTTTAGATGATTCAACGTTTCATACAGAGTGCACACCTTTTGTGGCAGCTGATTCAAGTTTCCCTTTGGGATTATGATACCCTGCCATTGACCAGCTGAATTTCCTAAAGGATGCAGTTGTTTGTTTCGGGTGTGACAACCAATTCAAGTGTTAATCAGATGGCACATTCCATTTGATCACGGTGAACTGTGTGACACGTGCGAGGGGCAGAGAGCGGGTTTAATTTGGACAACACTGATTCCAGTCACCGCCCCCGTCCCCCCAACCCGCAGCACGTGCCCATTAAAGAAAGCGGTTTTTCATTTCTGAATTCACCCTTTGTCTGTGGTCATGTGATTTCCGCCACCCATCAGTTTGTAGTGATCTAATTCTATATGGAAATTCCCGCAGTAAAATCGGGACCAGGAAACATAAGAGGCTTTGATTATTTTCCATATTCAGCAAACACAACAAGAGTTTTGACAACTCGTGCTATTTTTTTGTATTGAAACAGAGATGGATAACGGAAATAAAGCGGTACAGAGCAAGACCACAATCACAAAGAAACATAATGGCTCTAGCTTTCTTGTGAGCCCAGAATCCATAATCAAAAATCCACTGATCTGTGCCTTCATAACTCAGAAGGCTAAAGTTGATGGAGGGTGATGCTCTCTTTCAGACATAGATTCTGTTATTTGATGTATCCCTGTGACAGCAAATTCGATGATCAATTCGCAATTAATTGTAACGTTGGACAGTGTAACAAATGCAGGCTGTATGAGATTATCTATCATTTTAGATTCGACCTGGTAACACTGCGTTAATTTTCTTTTGTTACAATGAATTTAAAAGCAGCTTGATAGCCAATATAAAGGTGAAGAAATCTGTGTTCCAATCGAGAAACGGAATTCTAAGTTGCAAAATGAAACAATAATTATCAGGATATGTAAAACTTTCTAAGCACACAGAATTGAATAAACTTTCAGGTTGTTGCTGCAGCGTGCATGATTGATAAGGCACATGAGTATGTTTTAGCAATTAATTGCGTTATTGAGCTTGATATTATTGCCTGGGGTGCATGTTCGTGTTTGTTTTGATATCGTGCCAGATAATGATGCACATTGAATTTTTACTTTAGTTGTTCTCATAAATCTGTCGAGGGAGATCGGCCTCAATTGCTTGGTCATTCTGACTTATTCACTCAGTCGGTCAGTCGGCCTTGCTTGCTCAGTTAGCCTCACCCGCTTGGTCAGTCTTCATTTATCTTTTGGCCTGTCTGCCTTATTCAATCAGTCGGAAAGTCGGCCTCACTTGCTCGGTCAGTCAGTCGGCCTCGCTCACTTGGTATATGTATCGGTCTCAGCATTCAGCCTCACTCAATTGGTCGGTGATTCAGCCACACTGGCTTGCTTGATCATTTGTTGATTAGTCACAAGTCACATTAACACTGCAATGAAGTTAACTGTGAAATTCCACGAGTCGCCGCAATCCGGGGTCTGTTGGGGTCAATGCACCGAACCAGCACGTCTTTCAGAATGTGAGAGGAAACAGGAGCACTCAGAGAAAACCCACACAGACACGAGGAGCACGTGCGATCTCCACACAGACTGTGACCCAAGCTGGGATTCGAACCCGGGTCCCTGGATCTGTGATGCAGCAGTGCTAAGCAATTTGCCACCATGCCACCCAAAAAGCTTCACTCGGCCAGTTGGTCAGTCGGCCTCACTTATCATTCAGTCTGCATTACTCGCTCAGTCATTCAGTCAAATTTGACCTTCCCTTCATGAAGCCATGCTGCGTCTTACCAATGGGACATTTTATATCCAGATGTCTCGCTATTTCTTCCTTGGTGATAGATTGATGCATTTTCCCCACTAACGACGTTAAGGTAACCGACCGATAGTTACATGCCTTTTGTCTACCTTTTTCTTTAAACAGTGGCGTCACTTTTGCTGTTTTCCAATGTGCGGGAACAACCCCAGAGTCCAGCGAAATTTGGTAAATTACCATTCGTGCATTTGCTATTTCTCCCGCCATTTCCTTTATTACCCTGGCATGCATTCCATCAGGACCAGGAGACTTGTCTACATTTAGCCCCATTAACTTGTCCAACACTACGTCTTTCGTGATAATGATAGTTTCTAGGCCCTCACTTGCCAGAGACTTCCTGTCACCAATTTTCGGCATGTTATTTGTGTCTTCCACTGTGAAGACTGACACAAAATACCTGTTCAATGCCACAGCCATTTTCTCATTTCCAGTTATTACATCCCCCTTCTCTTCCTGTAAAGAACCAATGTTTACTTTAGCTACTCATTTTCGTTTTATACAGTTGTGAAAACGTTTGCAATCCGTTTTTATATTCTGAGCTTGTTTACTCTCATAATCCATCTTATTTTTCTTTACAGCTTTTTTCATGGCTTTCTGTTAACCGTTAAAGACTTTCCAATCCTCTAATTTCCCAATACTCTTTGCCACTTTGTATGCATTTCCTTTTAATTTGATACCCTCCCTCATTTCCTTAGATATCCATGGCCGATTATCTATTTTTCTACAGTCGCTCCTTATCACGGGTATATACGTTTACTGTGCACTATGAAAGATCGCTTTGAAAGTCCTCCACTGTTGCTCAATTCTCCAACCATGACGTTTTTGCTTCCAGTCTACCTTTGCCAACGCCTCCCTCATTCATTTGTAATCACCTTTGTTTAAGCACAAGACATTCGTATCGGATTTTACCTTCTCACGTTCCATCTGTATTTTAAATTCAACCATACTGTGATCACTGTTTCCGAGAGGATCCCTCACTGCAAGATCATTAATTATTCCTATCTCATTACACTGGACCAGATCTAGGACAGCTTGCTCCCTCGTAAGTTCAATTAGATACTGTCCAAGGAAGCTATCGCGGATACATTCTATGAACTCCTCCTCAAGGCTGCCTTGGCCGACTTGGTTTGACCGATTGATGTGTAGATTAAAACCTCCATGATAATTGCTGTACCATATTTACATGCGTCAGTTATTTCTTTGTTTATTTCTCGCCCCACCATGATGTCCTTATTTGGTGGCCTATAGACTATGCTTATCAGTGACCTTTTCTTCTCACTATTTCGAATTTCCACCCAAATAGATTCAACCTTTTGTTCCATAGAACCAAAATCGTCTCTCACTACCGCCCTGATGTCATCCTTAAATATCAGAGCTACACCACCTCCCTCTCGGTCCGTCCAAACAATCTGATACCCCTGGACATGTAACTCCCAATCTTAACCATCCAGCAACCATGTCTCTGAAATGGCCACCAAATCACATTCGTTCACAATGATTTGTGCCGTCAACTCATTTACCTTGTTTTGAATGCAATGACCATTCAGATAAAGTGCCCTTATGCTAGTTTTTGTACCTTCTTTTTGGATTCTAACACTTCCTGAGTTCTCCTTCCTTTTAACTTTTTTCCTGATTTTTGGTGTAGTTGTCCTCACTTGCTCGGTCAGTCAGTTGGCCTTGCTCAGCTTGTGGCTGGTGCTGCTGTAGTGCACCTGCCTGTGCAAACCCATTTACCTCACATCCTACGTACCCCCACTTCCCTCCCCACCCCCCCCCCCCCCACCCCCGGCCAACCATGAACCACTATTCCTGATTGGAGGATTGGGATCCAATCTTTGTAAATGATGAAGGTGATGAACATACTGACTGGCCAATGAAGTGGCAGAAGCACTGGGAGGCTGGTGACGGGTTGTGACGATGGGCAATTTGGCTGACAAATGGAAGAGCAGAAATGGTGAATGGCCCATTTCTGTCCAGTCACTGTCAAGAACCACAATGATGGATAGGCGGAGTGATCAGTTGCAGAGCAGAGCTGATGGTGCTGTTTCATCTGTCCAATCAGTATGAGGATGGTTTGTGTAATAAAGTTTGAATGTCCAATTGGAAATTAGAGAGGCCGTGTGTGTGGGTTTTCCTCAGAGTTTAATGAATTGAAGAATTTTAGTGAAAGGAAATTTCAACACATTTTTCATCTGCTGTCTGAACTGAGTCTGTGCCACAGCGTAAATTGCAGTGTTTGTGCAGCAACACAGGAGCTGCAGCATGAAGCCAAATTCCCGAAAGCAAACAGGAAAAAGTTTAGTCTGATACCCCAACCACAAAAGCCGTTCAGAAGTCGTATAAACCATGGTCATTGACCATAGCAGAATGAAATTGACTGATATTAAAAGCAGTAAAATGATGGATTTCCTTCGACTCTCCATCTCGGGGTCTCTGGGATTCTCCCCACTGCTATGAGCTCGGAGTCTCCTGCGGGCTCTGCTGCTCACTAAAATTTGTCTGATGGTGAAGACGTTGAGCAGCAAAATCAGGACAAATGGAACACATGGGTTCAGAATGTTGTGGAGGAACACAATTCCCACCCAGGCCAGAGAATAGTCAACATATGATGTAGAGCTACAAAACCAGGGTATGTTCTTCAGCCAATAATCACTGGTTAACATAAAATACCAGAAAATGTTCTTTAAACAGCTCAGCACCGTCACTGTTCCCAGAACCACAGCTGCCGTTTTCTCACTGCAATATTTACTTTTCAGCTTGGCACAGCAAATGGCCACAAATCGATCAAAGGTGAAAGTGACAGTGAACCAGACAGAACAGTCAGTGGCTGCATAAAGCAGGACGGCGTGGACGTTACACACGGGTATGGACAACAGGAATTGAAAATGTTCCGCATGAACAATGGGAATATGTCTCAGTATCAGGTCAAGATAAACGACCATTAGATCCCCCAATGACATGGACACCAGATATCGAGTGACGCATTTGGACAGACCACAGTTCCGGCTCTTCAGCGTCACAATTGTGAGCATGTTCACTAGAAGGCAAAGAAATAAAAAACAAAATCATACAACAGGCTGGAGAAGAAATCACCAGTTTCACTGAGGTGGTGTTGACAAAGACGCAAAAATACACACACACACACACACGCACACATAACCTCTTCGAGAGACACAGGAACACAAACCCACGCACAAACTCTCCTTGAGACTCAGGAACACACATCTTGGTGCAAACTCTCCTAGCAGCGCAAGAACAGCGCCCCCCCCCCCTCCTTCCTCGCCTCTCTCTCTCTCTCACACACAAACACACACACAAATACTCGTAGAGTCACAGAACACAAACACAACCCAAACTCTCCTGGAGACACCAAAGCACATGCACACTCACAAACAGACAAACACTCACGCAGAAACACAAACACAAACCCACAAACCTTCCAAGAGACACCGTAATGCAAACCCACACACAATATCTCCTAGACCCACAGAAACGGAAACCCACACACAAACTCTCCGAGAGACACAAGAACACACACACTCACACAATCTCTGCGAGAGACACTGAACACAAACACACACAAACAAACTCTCCTGGAGACAGAGGAACACAAACACATGCGCACAAACATTCATAGAGACACAGGGAGACAAACAAAGACCCATAACCTCCTCGAGGCGGAGGGACAAAAACCCACACATACAAACTCTCCGAGACATTAGAACACAAGCACACATAGGAAGCGAAGGGCCAGTGGTATTATCGCTCGATTGTTATGTCCCAAACCCAGATATTGTTCTGGGGACCTGGGTTCTAATCCCCCCACGACTGATGGTGGAATTTGAATTCAGTTAAATAATCTGGAATTACGAGTCTCCTGATGGTCATGAAAACATTGTCGATTGTCAGAAAAATCCATCTCGTTCACCAATGTCCTTTTGTACCGTCCTTACCTGATCTAGCCTACATGTGACACCAGAGCCACATTAATGTGGTTGACTCTCAACTGCCTGTGGAACTGCCGAGCAAGCCACTCATTTGTAACAATCGCTACAAAGTCTCCACAAAGAATTGAAACTGGACGGACGACCTGGCATCGACCGGGGCACTGGAACAGACTACGGAAAATAAAAACAGCCCTGTCGAACCTGGAAATCCTCCTCACTAACATCTGGGGCTAGTGCTAAATTTGGGAGAGCTGTCTCACAGACTAATCAAGCAACAGCCTGTCGGAGTCATTCTCACGGAATCATAGCTTACAGGTAACACGACAGACACCACCGCTACCATCCCTTGATTTGTCCTGTCCCATCGGCAGGACAGAGCGAGCAGATGTGGCGGCACAGTGGTACACAGTTGGGAGGGAGCTGCCCTGGAAGTCCTTAACATCGACTCTGGGCCACATCAATTCTCATGTCTTCAGTTAAACAAATGCAAGGAAACCTTTTTCTGGTTACCATATACCGTACTCATTTGGCTGATGGATCAGGACTCCAAAATGTTCAACAGCACTTGGAGGTCGCACTGAGCGTAGCAAGGGCGCAGAATGTACTCTCGGTGGGGGATTTTAATGTCCATCACCAAGTTTGGCAGCAGCATTAGTGATCGGGCTGGTCGGGTCCGAAAGTATATAACTGCGAGACTGGGTCTGTAGCAGATGGTGAAGGAACCAACAAGAGGAAATACCATACTTGACATCATGCTTCCCAATATGCCGCTGCAGATGCATCTGTTCATGATAGAATCGGTAAGAGTGACAACCACACAGTCCTTGTGGAGACGAAGTCCCGCCTTCACATTGAAAATAACATCCACTGCTTTTTGTGGCGCTATACGTGCTGAATGGGATAGAACTTGATCCGATATAGCAAATCAAGACTGGGCACCAATGAGGCGCTGTGGCCATCAACAGCAGTAGAATTGTACTCGAGCACAATCTGCAACCTCATGGCTCAGCATATCCCCCACGAACCATTACCATCAAGCCAGGGGATCAACCCTAGTTCAATGGAGAATGTGGAATGGCATTCCAGGAGCAGCACCAGGCCTACCTAAAAATGAATTGTCAACCTAGCGAAGCTACCAAACAGGACTGCTTGCGTGCCAAATGGCAAAACAGCAAGTGATAGACAGAGCTCGGTGATCCCACAACCAACGGATCAGATCTTAGGTTTGCAGTCCTTCCACATCCAGTCGAGAATGATAGTGGACAATGAAGCAACTGACTGGAGGGGGAGACTCCACAGATACCCTCATCCTCAGTTATGGAGGAACCCAGCACTTCAGTGCAAAAGATAAGGCTGAAGTATTCGCAGCAATGTTCAGCCAGACGTGTCGAATGGATGAACCATCTCTGACTCCTCCAGTGTTCGCCAGCATCTCCGATGCCAGTTTCCAGTCAATTCAATCCACAGCACGTGATATCAAGAAACAGTTGAAGACACTGGATACTGAAAAGGCAATGGGCCATGACAGCATTCTGGCAATAGTACTGAAGACTTGTGCACCAGAACATGCCGCTCCCCTGCCCAAGCTCTTCCAATACAGTTACAAAACTGGCATTTACCCAACAATGTGGAAAATTGCCCAGGTATGTCCTGTACATAAAAAGCAGGACAAATCCAACCCAGCCAGTTACCGCCCAATCAGTCTTCACTTGATCATCAGTAAAAGTAATGGAAGAGGTCATCGACAGTGCTATCAAGCAGCACCTGCTCAGCAATAACCTGATCTGTTACGCCCAGTTTGGGTTTCGCCAGTTTCACTCAACTCTTACCCTCATTACAGCGTTCATTAAAACATGGACAAAAGAGCTGAATTCCAGTAGTGAGGAGAGAGTGACAGCCCTTGACATCAAGATCGACAGATTGTGGCATCGAGGAGCCCCAGCAAAACTGGAACGAATGGGTTTCAGAGGGCAAACTCCCAGGTTTGAGTCATATCTGATACATATGAAGATGGTTGTGGTTGTGGATGGTCAGTCATCTCAGTTCGAAGATATCTCTGCAGGAGTCCCTCATGGTCGTGCCCTCGGTCCAACAATCTTCAGCTAATTCATCAATGATCTTCCTCCTCCGTCATAAGGTCAAAAATGCGGATGTTCCCCGATGATTGCACAGTGTTCAGCAGCATTCGTGACTCTTCAGATCCTGAAAGAGTGCATGTTCAAATGTAATATGACCTGGACAATATCCAGGCTTGGCTAACAAGTGGCAAATAACATTTGCGCCACACAAATGCCAGGCAATGACCACTACCAATTAGGGACACTCTAACTACCGCCCTTTGAAATTCAATAATGGAACCATCAATGAATCCCCCACTATCAACATCCTTGGGATTACCATTGACCAGAAACTGAACTCGACTTACCACATAAATGCAGTGGCTACAAGAGCAGATCAGAGTCGAGGGATACTGTGGCGAGTAATTCACCTCCTGACTCTCCAAAGTCTATCCACGATCTACAAGGCACAAGTCAGTAATGTGATGGAATACTGCACTTGCCTGGATAGGTGGAGCTCAAACAACACTCGAGAAGCTTGCTACCATCCAGGGCAAAGCAGACTGCTTGTTTGACACCACATCTGCAAATATTCAATCCATCCACCACCGACGCTTCAGTCGCATCTATAAGATGTACTGCAGCAATTCACCAAAGATCCTTAGACAGCACGTTGCAAACCCACGGCCACTTCCATCTTGAAGGACAAGGGCAGCAGATACATGGGAATGCCACGAACTCCACGTTCGCCTCCAAGCCATTCACCATCCTGACTTGGAAATATATCGCTGTTCCTTCGCAGTCGCTGGATCAAAATCTTGAAATTCTCTCCTTAACAGCATTGTGCGACAACCCGCAGAATATAGAACATAGACAACATAGAAAAGCTACAGCGCAAACATGCCCTTCGGCCCACAAGTTGCGCCGAACAATTTCCTTCCCTTCTGGGCTCATCTAATAGAACATAGAAAATATGAACCGCAGCATTTCAAAACGGCAGCTCACCATTACCTTCTCAAGGGCAACTAGGGATGGGCAATAAATGCTGGCCAGTCAGTGATGCTCATGTCACGCGAATGAATAAAAAAAACACACAATCTCCCAGAGACACATGGACACAGACACATGCGCAGAAACTCTCC
Organism: Mustelus asterias; assembly: GCF_964213995.1. NCBI lineage: Eukaryota > Metazoa > Chordata > Chondrichthyes > Carcharhiniformes > Triakidae > Mustelus > Mustelus asterias. The sequence continues at coordinate 727,456 of NW_027590097.1, read as the reverse complement.
TCGAGGCAGAAGAGAACAACGCTACACACACAAACTCTCCTAGTCACAGGAACACACACTCACATATACATTTTTTCCTGGAGAAACAGGAACACAAACACACACACAAAAATTCTCCGATGTCAAAGGAACACACACACAATCCCCGAGATACACAGCATTACAAAATCACACAAACACAAACCGACAAAGGCAAACAATAAAACACTCTCCCAGACAAATACACTGCCAGCGATTCTCCGAGCCTCTCCACTACATTAGCAGCACAGCTGGTTGAGAGACTCAATTAGAGGCTGTCTAGCGGGCTCCCCATTGGGCGCTGTAACCTCCGTGACTCTCCGGCAGCCGGATATCCAGCCCCATCAGCTCCACGCCAGCAATCGGTGTGGAGCTGCATGAATTCTTTAAATAGCGATGACCACATGTTGTAATACAAAAGCCTGAGGTCACATACCAACCGACTCAAGAACAGCTTCTTCCCTGCTCCCGTCAGACTTTTGAATGGACCTACCTTGCATTAAGTTGATCTTTCTCTACACCCCAGCTGTGACTGTGATACTACATTCTTCACTTTCTCGTTCCCTTCTCTATGAACGGTATGCTCTGTCTGTATAGAGCGCAAGAAACATGACTTTTCACTGTATGGTCATACATTTTTCAATCATAAATACAATCAAAATCAAAAAATGTAATTAGAGGGCCCAGAGCTGAAGTATCTGGGTCTAGGAACCTCTCCGCCAACCCGCCTCCCGTCCACTTAGATAGGAGTATTTCACTTGACCAGGGTTTACAATTGCTCCCCATGTGCGGGGGACCCATTTGGACTGCGATCCAATTTTCCAGCAATCCTTCAGGTGTATAAAATGATGAAGGGGATAGATAGAGTGAACGTTCAAAGACTATTTCCTCGGGTGGATGGAGCTATTACAAGGGGGCATAACTATAGGGTTCGTGGTGGGAGATACAGGACGGATATCAGAGGTAGGTTCTTTACGCAGGGAGTGGTTGGGGTGTGGAATGGACTGCCTGCAGTGATAGTGGAGTCAGACACTTTAGAAACATTTAAGCGGTTATTGGATAGGCACATGGAGCACACCAGGATGATAGGGAGTGGGATAGCTTGATCTTGGTTTCAGATAAAGCTCGGCACAACATCGTGGGCCGAAGGGCCTGTTCTGTGCTGTACTGTTCTATGTTCTATGTTCCACTGGCAATGTGGGCCACGGCGCATGCGTCGCTTTCGGTACTGACAGATCGGCGCATGCGCTACCTTGTTGTGTTCTCGGACGGGAATAAGCTCCACCCACTGATTTGTGCTAACGAACACGCTGGTGACCTTTGCAGAGTACAGAATGTGAGAGCTCCTTTTTGAAACTCCTGCTGGAAGAAACAACGCGGTTTATTCCAATTTTAATTTTAATCCAAATTCGACACTGAGTATTTTTTGGGAGAATCGCCCCCATTCATTGATACACACAGATATTCATGCAGGCATGCACACACAGAGAAACATAAACAAAAACAGAACCATGTAAAGATACACAGGCATAAACAATATTTTCTGAAGCAAATACACAAATGTACACATTTGCAGAAAGACTCACACAAACACACACACAAAAATACACAGACTCACAAACACATGCAGAACTAAACCCACCCACCCACTCACTCAGGCAGACAAACAAATTTGCACCCACCGACACTCACAACACATACAATGCAAGTAAACCGTCACACAAAGCCATACAAACAATCACAGCCACACACAACCACACACCCGCACATAGAACCAGACCCACACACATATACACACAGCCACAAACAAACACATACACACACACACACACACACACACACACACACACACACACACTGGTATAATACCCAGGTCAGAAACTCCAAACAGTTTTATAGGTCCGCCTGGATCATAAATATTACAAGTTGAATTTGGCTATGGTCAGCATAGGATGTTAGATCACGTGTGATTCAAGTGACCCACCAGGAGCTTTGATGAAACAAATTTTATTTAAAGTATAATTAACTTGTCACAGTAACTTCTACCAATTAGAAACAAGAGATAAAAGCCCATGATAATGTAAGAACATAAACAACTATATGACAAGTTCCAAACAAACAAACCTCCTTATCAACATACCCCAGTCAAATGTTTAACACCGAAAAAAAGACTGTCCACGTAATGCTGGAACTTAGTCCTTTGTTTGGAGAATTGAAACTCTGACTTCCCATCCTTGTAACCTCCAACAGCCCTCGAGGTAGCGATAGTGCCATTGCTGGACACTTTTTAAAAAATCTGCAAAGCACTTCAAGAGACAGAGACACACTAGTTGCCAGCGAGCAAGCAACCAACAGTCGAAGTTTCAATCCAGGAAGGCAAAAAGGCCAGCTTTCAGCATGCCAGCATGAAACAGAACTGTTCAGTCTGATTTCCAAGCACCTTCTAAACCAAAAGTGATTCCAGCAGCCCGAAACTCAAAGTTAAACAACTCCTGTTAACTGAACTGTCAATCATTCTTTCTCCGACAGTTAAGGATCATAAGAATCCCAGGAAGAATAGGAGTCCCGAGGCAGAAATAAACAAAACCCCATTTAAGCCATAAAGGACTTTGAAGCAGAGATATCTAAGTCTGCTTATAACTTCAGAAAACATGATTTAAAATACAGTTTTCAAAGGCAAACTGGCGTGACTCCTCCCACTACAGAAATAAATGGACTATCAACATTCAAAGATGGTTTCATTTTTCAAAACCTTTCCGTTCCACATTGCTACTATTCAGCAATAAACATATATGTCTTATACAAAATCAAAACATGCTGAGATCACAGTACTACACTTATTTCTGTCCTTGTTTTCCAATGTCGACACTTTTTGAAATCACATATTTGACGAACTGATTGATTTACAATATTCCTTCAGTTCTTTTTCCTACATTGGTTCTCATTCCAAATGTACTTGAGTTGTTACGATGATAAATTAGCTTTGGCAATGTTCTCCAAGAACTGGGCAAGATCAGGAGGAGAACATGATCTGGAACATTCAGAAAGGTATTTTTACCTCTGTGCCCTTTCTTATTCATTGGCCGGAACCCCTCCTCTGATAAGCAATTCGAACACTTTGTGTCATCTTGACCTTACCCCATCAGGTTCTGCATATTCTTTGACAAAGACACAGAACAAATTGTCTTCCTTGCTGTCAGATACCATTTTGACTGTGCTTTCAAAGATCACTACTGTGAAAACCATTTAAATTTACTCGAACACTAACTGTATACAGTGCTGTTTCATTGTCGGGTTCACAAGGGACAGATTGTATTTTTGATGAACGGAAATGTTTAAATATAACCGCGGGAAGACAGCTTATTTGTGGGCACTGCAATGGAACTCACGTAAGCTCAGCCAAATAGACATATCCCTTTGATACTGACCAGGTGGTGGAATCAAACGGGAAACCAAGTAAACTGAACAATTGGTAGTATGAGCAAACTCATAATCGGCACACTACGTGTTACCGGGCTAAGAAGGGATATGTGTTCCTCTTCAATGGTACCTACATGACAGAAACACCAAACCTCCCAAACCGTTTTGCAGTAGGAACAATCGGACCACTGACTGTTCCATGCCCACAGAAGGGGTATATTCGGAGGAGAATAGTAACTTGCGCTATCAGCAAGGAATTCTGCGCTGACTGGGAAGCCCCGGGCACAATGGGATCCTCACTGGGATATGGGTTCCTTGGAGCTTTATCTCTGGGAGGCGGGGGGGGGGGGGGGCGGGGGTGGTGTCAGCCGGGGTAATTGGAGCAAAGAATAGAAACCATATTGTTTGTGGACTAACAATCCTGGGAAACAGCACTTCAAAAGCACTGGAGGCTGTTAACCAAGAAATGGCTGAACTGAGATTATATGCACAGCAGACACGATACACAGTGGACTACCAGTTAGCACAACAAGGGGGAGTATGTGCAATCATGGGCAATAAATGCATAACCCGTCACAGATGAGTCTTACAACATTACACAGGTCATCAACGACATCAGGAAACAACTTGATTGCTTCAGACAGGGACCCAAGAGAGGACGTAGTTGGCTGGAATGGCGAGTGGTGGGGCGGGGGGGGGGGGGGCGTCCTGGGAGTCGTACCTGTTACATGGACTGGTCATCCTCATTGCAATTATAATTGTCTGTTGTCTGACTGTTGGATGACTTAAACTCTGTTTTAAAATAATGTTGACGAGAATTTTGCCAGGAGTCCGTGTGTACATCGAAGAAGAGCACCTAATGAAGATCCCCGAAGACATCAGAAGAAACGAAGACATCAGAAGAAATGAAGACATCAGAGTAAACGAAGAAGCAGAGAAGAGCTAAAATTTGTATATGTGAATGTATAATTGTTGGTCTAGGTATTGTTGAAGCTATAATCCGACCAAAAGGAGGGACTGTAAGGGGAAAAACGTAAGGAAAGCACACTTTTAAATGACGGACTGGCACACAAAGAGTTAACTGGGAAAGGAACCATAAAACAGACACCGGCTTCCACTTAGACAAAGATCACTTGAAATCAAACCCAACAGACAAGCCATTTAGAATCACAGACAGTGATTTAAAGATAACAAACACCTAAGGAAGCCAGCCAAAGATCGAGACATCTTTTAGACAAGGAAAACCCGAGACAAAGGGAGTAGATTCGTCATAGAAAGAGCGGGAAAATATGAATGCAGGAAAACCGATTAGCACCTGAATGAGCCGAAACCAACCATTGACAGCCACAGACATAGGAAATGTACCCGTTCATAAGAACAATACTATGTTAAATGTTTGTATCTGTTTGTATCTGCCTATAACGATGTGATAATGTTCAAATCTCCGGTCCATCTATTGTGTAAAAAGTATAAAGATGGACCGCCATTCCCGTCATTTTACTGAGAGAAGGTTTGCTACTGACTTGTGCCTTGTCTCCACGGAGCTCCGTTGAAGAAACTCTATTTTTTGGAACCTTGAGATCTGACTAATAGTGGATTTTTCCCACAACAGGAGGGAATCTATGTGTGAAGCTAGTGGAAATAGGCAGGGTATTAAATGCATACTCTGCGTCAGTATTCACCAAAGAGAAGGGCTTGGTGGATGATGAGTCTGGGGAAGGGTGTGTAAATAATTTGAGTCATGTTGAGATCAAAAAGGAGGAGGTATTTGGGTTCTTGAGAAACATTACTATAGACAAGTTCCCAGGGCCTGATGGGATATACCCCAGAATACTGAGAGAGGCAAGGGGGGAAATTGCTGGGGGCTTGAGAGAAATCTTTGTATCCTCACTCTCGACAGAGGAGGTCCCAGATAATTGGAGATTAGCCAATGCTCTTCCTTTGTTTAAGAAGGGTAGCAAGAATAATCCAGGTAATTGCAAGCCGGTGAGCCTTACATCAGTGGTAGGGAAATTATTGGAGAGGATTGCTCGATACAGGATTTACTCCCACTTGGAGATAAGTTGACGTATTAGCCAGAGGCAACATGAGTTTGTGAAGAGGACGTCGTGTCTCACTAACGTGATCGAGGTTTTCGAGGAAGTGACGAAAATAATTGATGACGGTAGGGAAGTGGATGTTGTCTAAATGAAATTCAGTAAGGCCTTTGACAAGGCCCCTAATGCAGACTGGCACAGAAGGAAAAGTGGCATGGGGTCAGAGGTGAGACGGATACTGCTCTGGCTCTGTCATAGAAAGAAGTCTCACAACACCAGGTTAAATTCCAACAGTTTTATTTGGTTGCAAAAGCCACTGGTTTTGGGAGCGCTGCCCCTTCGTCAGGTGAGTGGGAGTTCCATTCACAAACAGTTTGAACTCCCACTGTGTATAAAATACCGTGTGAGTGAGTGAGTAGAACTCCCACTCACCTGACGAAGTGGCAGCGCTCCGAAAGCTAGTGTCATTTGCTACCAAATTAACCTGTTCGACTTTAACCTGGTGTTGTGAGACTTCTTACTGTGATTACCCCAGTCCAACGCCGGCATCTTCACATCATGTCTGTCATAGAAGGCAGAGGGTAGAGGTGGAAGGGTGTGTTTCTGAATGGAGGGCTGTGACAAATGGCGCCCCTCAGGCATCAGTGCTGGGAAATTTGTTATTTGTAATTTAAGAAATGAATTGGAGGAAAATGTAACTTGTTTGAAGAGTCCGTTTGCAGATGACAGAAAGGTTGGTGGATTTCTGGATATTGATGAGGACGGTCAGAGGACACAACAGGATATAGAACAGTTGGAGTCTTGGGCGGAGAGATGGTGCATGGAGTTTAATCCGGACAAATGTGAGGTAATGCTTTTTGGAAGGTCCAATACAGATAGGATATATACAATAAATGGCAGAAACCTTAAGAGTATTGATAGACAGAGGGATCTGGGGGTACAGTCACACAGACCACCGAAAGTGGCAATGCCGTGGAGAAGGTACTCAAGAAGGGATATGGCATTCTTGCCTTCATCGGCCGGGGCACTGAGTTTAAAAACTGGCAAGCCATGTTGCAACCTTTTCGAAACTTAGTTGAGGCCCACTTAAATTTTACGGTCTGATTTTACCATTTTCATTCTAAGTGCTGAATTTGGGCACAATTTAGATGCGAGTTGGAAATCTACTTTCAGGCGCTCCTATTAGCACTTAGACTGAAAAAAACAATCGCCAGTCCCATTCGCGCTGTGGGCGGGGCTTAGCGCACCCGAAACGATCGGAGCTCTGAACTGCGCATGCGCAATTAGAAAATAAATTTCAAAAGCGTGCCATGTCAGTTCGCTCCCGGTCCATAAACTGCGGAGAAAGTGACCCGGGAGTGAAACCGGGAGTGATGGCCCCAACAGACATCACGGTCCCACTTATCCACCCACCCACCCGCTACCCAGACCGATCTTGACCCGCTGCCCCCTTCTCCCCCCACAGATCGCCCGCAGAGTGGCAGCGGACCCTCCCCTGCCCTCCCCCATTTCCACCACCAGAGATCCATCTGGCCTCCCCGCTACCCCCCGCCAGAGATACATCTTATCCGCCTCTCTCCTGCCCCCCACCCCCTTCCCCCTCCCAAGAGATTGATTTGTCCTCACTCCTCCCCACCCCCAGAGAATGATCTGTTCTCACTCCCCTCCCTCCCCGCCCCGCCAGCGGTACATCTGACCCGCCTCCTCCTCCCTCCCGCCCCGCTCCCCAGACAATGATCTGGATGCACTGCCCTCCCCCCACACTCCCCCCCCGCCACCGCAGAGGTACATCCGATCCACCTCCTCCTCCATCCACCCCCCCTCGCCAGAGAATGAACTGGCCGCCTCCCTCCCCCCACCCACCCCCCCCCCCCCACACCCGCTGCCCCAAATCAGACAACGATCTGTGTCAGAGAGCCGTTGGAAGCTCTGAACTCACGTCTTCAGCAGCTGGAGCGCCAGAATTAGACTTTTATTCAGCATGTCCATTTCAGCGCGATCCTGGATTGGCGAACGCTGTGGTAAAGGGCGAAATGCTGATAAAGTTGGGCGGGCAGTTCATTAATTCAAGTGAAATGCATGCAAATGCATTTAAGTCGCATTGTGCCCGTTTCGGGCGTGAATCTGATCACGGCCATTCCCTGGTCTTGGTAAAGTGGCCATCTGCGCGGACACGGGCGCAGATCGCGTTAGTGGCCGCACACCCGAATTTACCACGTTTTCCCGCCTGGAAACGCGCGCGACGCAATGGTAAGATTGGGCCCAGAGAGTTCAATTCCGGTCGCCACACTAACAGAAGGATGTGGAGGTTTTGGACTGGGTACAGAGATGATGTTGCCTGGTATGGAGGGCATTAGTGATGAGGAGAGTTTGGATAAACTTGGTTTGTTCTCACTGGAACGATGGGGGGTGGGGGGGGGGGGGGAGAGACGTGGCGGGGGTGTTGGGGCGACCTGATAGAAAGCTACAAGATTATGAGTGGCAAGGGCAGTGTGGATAATCAGAAGCTTTTTCCCAAGGCGGAAGAGTCAATTACGAGGGGGCATCAGATAAAGGTGCGAGGGAAAATGTTTAAAGGAGGTGTATGGGGCAAGTTTTTTTACACAAAGAGTGGTGGATACCTGGAATACGCTGCCTTGGGAAATAGTCGAAGCAGATGCAATTGTCACTTCTGAGGGGCGTCTGGACAAATACATGAATAGGATGGGAATCGAGGGATATGGTCCCTGGAAGGGTAGGGAGTTTTAGTTCAGTTGGACAGCTTCGTTGGTTCAGGCTTGGAGGGACGAAGGACCTGTTCCATTGCTATAATTGTCCTTGTTCTTTGATCTTTCTTCAATTGTCATTTCTGAAGTTCATCAAGCATTTTTACACCGATGCTCTTCCACATGAGTTCTTATTGCATCGGAAAATGCATTTTTAAAATCCTGCGCATGAATCCCTTCTCTAAGAGCTTCATACGTCTCAGCTATTTTCAAAGCCTTTATCCACTTGTCAAAACTATTCGGTTTGATGCTTTCAAATTCTATGTACGTTTGACAATGTTCTTTCCTTAGATTTCGAACCCATTGTCTGTAGGCTTCTGGCATAAGCTCAGATGCACCCACGATGGCTTTTTTCGTCAGAATTCCCAGACAGCTTTTCCGATAGTGACGCAAACACCTCATGAGCTCTACTTAGAAACTGATTTTGCTTCTTTATTCTCCTAATCAAAGCTTGACGACGCTTCCACATATTTAAATTGACCCCACCTGGCCTTTGACTAGACGGTCGCGCTCTTCCTGAACGCCTGCATCACGACTCCAACCTATACGCTTCCCTTTACCGCCGCCATTTTAATTGACGTTCACTTTTTATTTCCGGTTTCCGAATTTCATATGCTCTCTCTTTTTCCGATTTGTTTTGCTTTTTTGGCGCCGTGTGGGTGACATGGTGGCACAGTTGTTAGCAGTGATGCCTCCCAGCATCAGGGACCCAAGTTCGATTCCCGGTTTGGATCACTGTCTGTGTGGAGTTTGCACATTCTACCTGTGTTTGCGTGGGTTTCCTCCGGGTGCTCTGGTATCTTCCCACAACCAAAAATGTGCAGGTTAGGCGAATTAACCATGCTAAATTATCCCTCATACACAAACAGGCACCAGAGTGTGGCGACTAGGGGGTTTTCACAGTAACTTCATTGTGGTGTTAATGTAAGCCTGCTTGTGACTAATAATTAAACTTTACTTTTTAGGGCTCGCCTTGCATTTACTTTTTCCTCAGCCTGCAATTTAAGCTGTCCTATCTCTTCATCAGTCTGGAATTCAAACTGTTTCAATTCTTTTGCTTGTTGTTCTTCCATTTCTCTATCTTTTCCTGCTGTAATTGCATCCTTTTATTTGGCTTTGGTGATCTCTGTCTTTCCTTGCACAGAATTCGAGCTGCTTCATTTCAAATTGACTTCGAGCCATTACCAATGATGCTGACTGTGTGTCTGGCATTTTAAACGCTGAGCTATCGCCAGCATTATCTATTACCCTTCCTTGCGCCTTCAGGTGATGTCAACTGCAACTTTTTCGCCTATTACAAATTCTTCGTTTTAGTCACTTCTTGCAAACCACCCTCATTGATTTCTTCCACCCCAAGAACTCTTTCGCATCCGAGTAACCCTTAATTTCACAAGTTGTTCCTATTTCAACCTGAATAGAAGATCTGAAATGAAAACACAAATATGCTCACCCCTCACAATCGTTGAGTCCAAAAATCCAAATGTAAGCAAGGAAGATACATTTTAATCCTGGATCTGCCCCCTGTTCTTATAATCTATATGTTTTGCACTTTGAAGTTTGCAAGAGTAAGCATGAGATGTTTCACTTCAGGCATGATTCGAGTGATACTCGAAGGAGCTTTTAGAAAATACATTTTACTTGAAATAGTTAACACATAGGAAGCAAATTAGCATTAACTTGTATCAATTACAAATAACGAAACACCACGATTTTGTATAAACCTTAACAATTAAATGGACTCTTCCATTCCAACAATCCCCATAAACAGACTCTGTTTGGGTTAGAAGGGGAAGCTCTTTTCTCACGTTTTGTTATTGGATTCTGCAGCTAATTTAAAGCACACCCAGATATGCTTGAAGTCAGAAAAACGTCCAAAAATACCAGGGAGAGGGATGCAGAACGCTGCACCCAGCCCGAAATCCACACACCTTCTAACGAATCAGCAAGCACACTGGAACTAAGCACTCTTGGGTGAAAAAAGAACTATCCCACCTGGTGTGCCAATCAGTCATCCTACCATACTTCAAACGGTCATAAACTCCAAGAAAGACATGTTTCTAAACAAAAAGAAAGATGGATATAGGGAACAGATGGTGAAGTTGCATTTCAGACCAGGGAGAGATCAGCTATGATGTGATAGAATAGCAGAGCAGTTTCGAAAGTCTGCATTTGCTTACTTCTGCTCCCTAATTACTCTGAAGTGGTAAAAACCATTTGGTTTCAGAAAGACTGAAATATCCTGTGCCCTTTCGGATAAGGGTACATAACAACATAAGAACATTAGAACTAGGAGCAGGAGTAGGCCGTCTGGCCCCTCAAGCTTGCTCCGCCATTCAATAAGATCATTGCTGATCTTTTTGTAGACTCAGCTCCACTTACCCGCCCGCTCACCATTACCTTTAATTCCTCTACTATTCAAAAAATTATCTATCCTTACCTTAAAAACATTCAATGAGATAGCCTCAACTGCTTCACTGGGCAGTGAATTCCACAGATTCGCAACCATTTGGGTGAAGACGTTCCTCCACAACTCAGTCCTAAATCGGCTTCCCCTTATTTTGAGGCTATGCCACCTGGTTATAGTTTCACCCGCCAGTGGAAACAACTTCCTTGCTTCTATCTTATCTATTCCCATCTTAATCTTATATGTTTCGATAAGATATCCCCTCATTCTTCTGAATTCCAAAACGTATAGCCCTAGTCTACTCAGTCTCTCCTCATAAGCCAACCCTCTCAACTCCGGAATCAACCTCTGCACCCCCTTCAGTGCCAGCATATCCTTTCTCAAGCCAGGAGACCAAAACTGTACACAGTACCCTAGGTGTGGCCTCACCAGCACCTTATACAGCTGCAACATAATCTCGCTGTTTTTAAACTGCATCTCTCTCGGAATGAAGGACAACATTCCATTTGCCTTCTTAATTACCTGTAGCACCTGCAAACCAACTCCTTGAGATTCCTGCACAAGGACACCCAGGTCCCCCTGCACAGCAGCATGCTGCACTTTTTTTACCATTTAAATAGTAGTTTTCTTAACTGTTATTTCTACCAGTCAACAGGTCCTGCCAGTCAACTTTGAGTAAATCAAGTCTTGAGAGAAAACAAGATTGTCACACCTTCTCAATGCAGTCGGTCAACCAAGGAATAGACTGAGCCTGATTTTGTAACAGCAATAATTTCCCTGGCGTCCACACATAATTATTTGTGCCATCTGCATTTGGTCCTATCACTTTTGGTGAACTCCCCTCGCTGAAAGTCAATTTAATTATCTCATTCTGAGCATACTTTCAATCTCCTTTTGAAACTGCGCCAAATGTAGAGTGTTAAATTTATAAGGATGCTATTTAATTGGAATAACATTTCCCTCATCTACATCAGGTTTCACAATTCTAGCACGTGCTACTTATTCCCATATACCTGTCCATGTGATATCAATAAATCTTCCAGGTAATTTCGATTTTCAACTAGAAGGTAGCTCAACAATTTATCCCAATTTATCCGATTTAATTTGAGAAATGGCAAATTCAGTGTCATGTATACCCGGTTCTTCACTCTGAGTTACAACCAAAAAAAATCCTACTTGTGCTTTCCTCACCTATCCAATTACATTTTCAGCATTTACACATGACACAGTCTGTGACCTTTCCTTCTATTTGGCGTTTTATCAAATAATTCACCTCACCCAGTGTACTTTCAATTTGATAAAGCCCAATAAACCTTGCTTTTAAAAGATTCACCCTAAACTGGTGGCAAGAAGAAGACGTTATCCCCACTCGCATAACTACGGATTTTTGATTCCTATCCGATTTCTCTTTCATCTCACGCTGTGCCAGTTCTAAATGTTATCTGGCTAATTCAACTGCAGTAGTCAACATTTCCCTCAAATTTGACATATCATCCAATAATGAATTCTCAGAACACTGACTCACCAGTTACTCCTTAACTAATTTAAGTGGCCCTCTTACCTCATGATCAGAAGTCAATTAAAATGTTCTAAGTTAGTTTGACTCATTAGTGGCATCCCTAATTGCAAAGAAAACAAATAGAATTCCTTTATCCCAATCCTCTGGATAATTTGACAAAAAGCCCTCAAAACTGACTTTAAAGTTTCATGCCACCGATCTAACGTTCCATGTGATTCTGGCTCGTCCGCCGTCGATTTACACTGCTTTACTCCCAAGCTATCCGTAACCTCCTTGAATAACTCTGGTGTAAAAAATTACCTCTGACCTGATTGTATTGATAGGGGTAATCCAGTACTCATATATAAAAGTAAGCAATTCCTCTGCAATCCTTTTAGCGGTAACATTGCTTAATGAAATAGCCTCTGGAATACTATTAGACATTTCCATTCAAATCAATAGACAGTACTTCCCACTTCTCGTTTTAGTGAGAGGTCCTACACAAATAGTAAAGACCATGCAAAAGGTTACTCAAATTCTGGAATATTAAGGGTTTTAGCAGCGCTGGAGTTTTCCCTCTTGTTGGTGCGGTACGTGAGGGGAGCAGTACTGTTAGGAAATCTCAATGAAATATTCATGAAGCCAGTGCCTCTGAAGCAAATCCATAACTTTATTTAGCCGGCAGCTGATTGGAGATGACCCGAGGATCGAGTGAGCTCTCAAATGGACCAACCTCATCACTTTTATTAGCTCTGAAGTTTACAATTCAAAACGGATAAATTGTAGGTTTTCTGTCAATCATTCCCACCTTAACCTAGTTTAAAATCATCGTCTTTAATATGCACAGATCAATAATAGTCCTTGTCACTCACCTCAGCAAATTGCATTTTACCAATACGCATAATGATATCTCATTTGTCCATTAAATCCAGACACTAACTCCCATCGTGGTTGAAGTCACTTCCCCATTGCCAGGTTACCCTAAAACAGTGGTGCCGAAACTTTTGTCACTGGGCCGTACTTGTGGAAAAGAAATTTGCTCGCGCCCCACCAAATTTTTTATTGATAAGAAATGCATTCAAAAACAAGAAAAAATTAACTCCCAGCTTTACTTCTTTCATAAAATAGAACACAACTACTTTATAATATGATCATGGGACATCGTCCTCGGCATCACTTGATGCGCTTGCTCTCACTTTGGAAAAATATCTATGCATGTTTAAATGTTTCTTTGATTGTCCTTGAATCTTCCTGCCACACTTGCCATCCTCTCTCGCCGCACCAGTGTGGCGTGCCACACCCTTTGGCAACCACTGTATTCGGCAAACAATGTGCAGCTACTTTGCCTACCACTGAAACAGTAACACATTGAAGATGAACATAAAATATCTCATCGTGACATCTTCGCATTCAACTAAATTCAACCGTCCAACCTGCTTTGAGCTCAGCTCAAGTCATGCCATGGAATTTCAAGCTGTATAAACTCGATCCGCTTGAAGCCAATGGAAAAACGGAACTGAACCCCTGGATTCCATTCAACCCCAAATCATGCAAAACTTAACAAGGCAAAACCATAATGTGGCCACCGGGAATTGCTTGATGGTTTCAATCCAAATGAGAAGGGAGCCTTCCGGGCAAAGCTTCGTCATGAATAACTCCCGTGCTAAGTTTCTGTAGCTCCCATGTTTCACAGACTGGCGATGTTTAAAATGAGAAGGAATGCCTTTTTTTTATTCCGCACAACATTATAAGTAAGAGACTTTTAGGCCAGATTCTCCCGTTAAAACAGCAATGCCATGATGCTAATTTGCTGTCAACTCAATGATGTGATGCACAATGTAATTTTACAGGAATTAATCTTTAGTTTTCTATTAAGGAACTAGTATAGCTTACAATGAGGCAGTGCCAAGGTGCCCCCTGGGCATGGGCACTTTTCCCATTGGACAGTGCCACGGGGCACAGACTGGCACTGCCAGGGTGCCCATGCCCAGGGGGCACCAGCCCCTGCCGCCCAACCCTTGGGGAGTCCCGATTGCCCCCCCTTCCACTCCAGCGGGGTCTCCCACTAGTTCCCCGAATGTGGGGAGCTAGTCTGAAACCCGTCGGAATGAAGTTCTCCTGGCAGGGTAGGAGATACAATCGGGAACTGAAAGGTCCCAATAATGAACTGCTTAACATACTTAAAATGCATTTAAAACAGATTCAATGACTTACCTGCCTTCCCGCCAGTTTCCAGCATGGTCTGACCGACGACTGTTCGCCAGCTCTGGGAGATGCACATGCGTTCCTGGACGGTGATGCACGTCTCCCACCGTGACCCAACAGAAAAGTTGTGGGTCGCGATGGGAGAATCACGACCAATGCTACAAATCTACTTCTATATGAAACATCAAATCACAGATTCCTACAGTGCAGAAGGAGGCAAATCGGCCAATCAAGTCTGCACCGACCACAATCCCACCCAGGCCGTATTCCCATAACCCCATGTATTTACTCCTGACACTAGGGTCAATTGAGCATGGCCAATCAACCTAACCCACACGTCTCTGGAGTGTGGGAGGAAACCAGAGCTCTCAGAGGAAACCCATGCAGACACGGGGAGAACGTACCAACTGCACGTTGGTGCGTTCTCTCCGTGGTACCAGCTGGTCTGATTAGTAAGTTTGTGGTCGACACAAAGATTGCGTTCTCCCCGTGGTACCAGCTGGTCTGATTAGTCAGTTTGCAGACGACACAAAGATTGCTGGAGTTGCTGCTAGTGTTGAACATTGTCAAAGAATACAGCAGGATATAGATAGGCTGAAAAATTGAGCGGAGAAATGGCAGATGGAATTTAATCGGATTAATGCGAAGTGATGCATTTTGGTAGATCTAATGCAGAGGGGAGCAATACAATAAATGGCAGAACCATCAAGACTATAGACACACAGAGGAGAGGGATCTGGGTGTACAAGTCCACAGATCCTTAAAGGTGGCAGCACAGGTGGAAAAGGTGGCGAATAAGGCACATGGCATGCTTCCCTTTATTGGACGGGGCATAGAGTAGAAAAGTTGGCATATGATTTTGCAGTTATATAGAACGTTGGTTAGGCCACATTTCGAATACTGCGCCCAGTTCTGGTCGGCACATTACCAGAAGGACGTGCTTTGGAGGAAGCACAGAAAACGTTTACCAGGATGTTGCCTGGTCTGGAGGGTATTAGCTATGATGAGAGATTGAGTAAACTAGGCTTTCCCTGGAAAGACGGAGGTTGAGGGGCGACCTATTGAAGTTTATAAAATTATGAAGGGCATAGATAGGGTGAACAGTTGGAAGCTTTTTCCCAGGTTAGAAATGTCAAACACAAGGGGTCACAAGTTCAAGGTTCAATACAGATATGCGGGGGACATATTTTACACAGAGGGTGGTGGGGACCTGGAGTGCAGTACCAAGCAAGGTGGTTGAGGCAGACATGCTCGGATCATTTAAGACTTATCTCGATAGCCACATGAACAGACTGGGAATATAGGGATACAAACGGATGGTCCAGTTGGGAACACATGATCGGTGCACGCTTGGAGGGCCGAAGGGCCTGTTCCTGTGCTGTATTGTTCTTTGTTCTTTGCACACAGACAGTGAGCCAAGGCCGGAATTGACCGCGCGTCCCAGGCGCTGTGGGACAGCAGTGCTCACCACTGTGCCATATTGCCACCCCAAATATCAAATCAATCAAAGCAAATGTTCACCTTACAACCACAGCTGCATCTAACCTGCAATGGGCCGTGAGTTAAACCCAGCCTATCATGCAAGCCAGCCTATCATCAACTGACTCTGTCTACACTTCCCGCTGCCTCGGAAAAGCAGCCAGCATAATCAAGGACCCACGCACACAGGACATTCTCTCTTCCACCTTCTTCTGTTGAGAATTAAATACAAAAGTATGAGGACACGCACCAACCGACTCAAGCTTCTTCCTTGCTGCTTTCCGACTTTTGAATGGACCTACCTCATATGGCACAGTGGTTTGCACTGCTGCCTCACAGCACCAGATACTGGGTTCATTTCCAGCCTTGGGTCATGTCCCTGTGGAGTTTCTGCGTTCTGCCTGTGTCTACGTGGGTTTCCTCCTGGTTCTCCGGTTTCCTCGCACAGTTCAGTGATGTGCAGGTTAAGTCAGGGGAATTAGCAGGGATATGTGGGGTTATGGGGATCGGGCCTGGGTGAGATTGTTGTCGGCACGGGCTTGGTGGTCTCGTTCTGCATTGCAGGCATTCTGTGATTTTGGTTGATCCTTCTCCACATCCTAGCTATGACTGTAACAGTGCATTCTGCACCCCCTCCTTTCCTTCGCTATGTCCGTTCTGCTTTGTATAGCGGGCAAAAAACAGTAATTTCAAAAATAAAGGTTTATTTATTAGAGTCACAAGTAGGCTTACATTAACACTGCAATAAAGTTACGGTACAAATCTCCCAGTCCCCACACTCTGGCGCCTGTTCGGGTACACTGAGGGAGAATTTAGCATGGCCAGTGCACCTAACCAGCACATCTTTCGGACAGATTTCTGGCTTGGGTCACTGTCAGCGTGGAGTCTGCACGTTCTCCCCAGTGTAGAGGTGAGTTTCCTCCGGGTGCTCCTGTTTCCTCTCACAGTCCAAAAGACGTGCTGGTTAGGTGGATTGGCCGTGCTAAATTCTCTCTCAGTGTATCCGAACAGGTGCCAGACTGTGGTGAATAGGAGATTTTCACAGTTACTTCATTGCAGTATTAATGTAAGCCTGCTTGTGACACCAATAAATAAAACTTTAAACTTGAAGTGAAATGATGAAAAATCCCCATCTGCCAAAAAGGTAGATCAATTGTAAAATTTTGACAGGATTAGACAGGGTAGGTTCAGAAAGAATGTTCCCAATGGTGGGGGAGTCCAGAATTAGGGGTCATAGTTTGAGGATAAGGGGTAAACTATTTGGAACTGAGGTGAGGAGAAATTTCTTCACCCAGCGGGAGGTGAATGTGTGGAAGTCACTACCACAGAAAGTAGTTGAGGCCAAAACATTGTCTGATTTTATGAAGAAATTCGATACAGCTCTTGGGGCGAAAGGGATCGAGGGTGATGGGGGGAAGAGTGCATCAGGATACAGAATTGGATAATCAGCCATGGTCAAAATGAATGGTGGTGCAGGCTCGAAGGGCCGAATGGCCTGCTCCTTCTCGAGTTACAATATTTTATGCCCTTCCTGATAGGATTCAAATAGAGAAGTCCCTTGAGATTGAGAGGCAATATTTAAAAACATAGAAAATAAGTAGGCCCCTCGAGCCTGCTCCACCATTCATCATGCTCATGGCTGATCACTAAATTCAGTATCCTGATCCCTCCTTCCCCCCAGTATCCCTCGATCCCTTTTGTCCCAAGGAAAATATTATTCTGACAGCTGTGTGGTCAAATTTACTGAACCGCCTCATTATTTCCATATTTGTCAATGGGAATTAAAAACAAAAGCAACTCAAGCGGCCACGATGGCCCCCGAGTGAACATTTATGGGTTATTTGACCACGTTGCATTGCAGACTGACCCCAACAATGTAAGACGATTGGCCTGACTCGACCATGATAGGGTTTAATCACCACTCCTTCTGAAGTGTATTACCTTGTTTCACTAGTCTTGTTATGAGCTGCATTCTTTTCAAAATTATGTGATGGGCAATAAATGCTGGCCAGCCAAAGATACCCATGTCCGTCGAATGGATAAGAAACTAATTTAAATCGGTACGAACAAAAGGACACCAGCAACGAGCAGAGTAATATCTTTTCAATTATTTCTCTTTTGAATAAGAACAGCACAAAAGGAAAAGTAATAAATGTTTAGTAATTTAGTGCATTCAACAATGAACCTCGACTTTCTCAGAAGACTAAGGAAATTTGGCACACCTGCTACGACTCTCACCACCTTTTACAGATGCAACATGGAAAGCATTCTTTCTGGTTGTATCACAGCTTGAATATGGCTCCTGCTCTGTCCAAGACCACAATAAACTACAAAGGGTAATGATTGAAGCCCAGTCCATCACACAAGCCAGTCTCCCATCCATTGACTATGGCTACTCTTCCCGCTGCCTCGGGAAAAACAGCCAGCATAATCAAGGACCCATGCACCCCGGACATTCTCCCTTCCACCTTCTTCCCTCGGAAAAAAATACAAAAGTCTGAGGAAACGTACCAACCGAAACAAGAATATCTTCTTTCCCGCTGCCATCAAACTTTTGAATGGACTTCCCTCAGATTAAGTTGACGTTTCTCTAGAACCCTAACTATGACGTTAACACTACATTTTGCATCCTCCGGTCCAGCTAGTCTGACTAGTAAGTTTGCGGACGACACAAAGATTGCTGGAGTTGCAGATAGTGATGAACATTGTCAGAGAATACAGCAGGATATTGATAGGCTGAAAAATTGGGCGGAGAAATGGCAGATGGAATTTAATGCAGATAAATGCGAAGTGATGCATTTTGATTGATCCACTGCAGGGGATCTAATACAATAAATGGCAGAACCATCAGGAGTATAGACATACAGAGGGATCTGGGTGTGCAAGCCCACAGATCCTTAAAGGTGGCAGCATAGGTGGAAAAGGTGGTAAAGAAAGCTTATGGCATGCTTTCCTTTATTGGACGGGGCATAGAGTGTAAAAGTTGACATATGATGTTGCAGTTATATCGAACGTTGGTTCGGCCACATTTGGAAAACTGCGTCCAGTTCTGGTCGCCACACCACCAGAAGGACGTCGGAGCTTTGGAGGGAGTACAGAAAAGGTTTACCAGGATGTTGCCTGGTCTGGAGGGTATTAGCTATGAGCAGAGATTGAGTAAACTGTGTTCCTATGTTATAGAATCATAGAGGTTTACAGCATGGAAACAGGCCCTTTGGCCTAACTTGTCCATGCCGCCTAGTTTTTACCTTTAAGCTAATCCCAATTGCCCGCATTTGGCCCATATCCCTCGATACTCATGTTCCCATATAACTGTCTAAATGCTTTTTAAAAGACAACATTGTACCCATCTCTACGACTGCCTCTGGCAGCTTGTTCCAGACACTCACCACCCTCTGTGTGAAATATTTCCCCGTCTGGACCATTTTGTATCTTTATTTCTAGGATCCTGTATTCTGCATCTGTTTTCACAGTGGAACACATAATTTCTATAGCAGTAATAGAGGATAACCAATGGACTTACTCATAAGAACAAGGATCTCCAATAAGTTAACATCTGGAGGGGGAAGTATGGGAATAAATCGAGGGATTAAAACCATATAACATCGCCAAAATCTAAAGCCAACATCACTGCTCTGAAATAGATAGCTACAGATACGGTAAATGCAATGTTTTTATTCGTGTCACAAGTACGCTTACATTAACACTGCAATGAAGTTACTGTGAAAGTCCCCATGTCGCCTCACTCCGTCACCTGTTCCGGTTACACTGAGGGAGAATTTAGCATGGCCAATGCACCTAACCAGCTCGTCTTTCGTACTGTGGGAGGAACCCAGAGCACCTGGAAGAAAGCCACGCAGACACGGAGAACGTGCAGACTCTCCAAAGACAGTGACCCAAGCCAGGAATCGAACCCGGCTCCCTGGCGATGTGAGGCAGCAGTGCTAACCATTGTGCCGCTGTGTCGCCCATTTCAGTTCACCACTCAAAGAACAAAGAACAATACTGCACAGCAACAGGCCCTTCGGCCCTCCAAGCCTGCGCCGATCATGATGCCTTCCTAAACTAAAACCATATGCATCTACAGAGTCCGTGTTCTTCCATTCCCATCCTATTCATGTATTTTTCTAGTTGCCCCTTAAATGCCGCTACTGGGCCAGCTCCCACTACCTCTGCGGGCAATACATTCCAGACATTCACCACCCTCTGTGTAAAAAACCTTGCTTCGCATATCTCCTCTGACGTTTTCCCCAGGCACCTTAAAACTATGTCCCCGAGTACTTGACTTTTCTGCCCTAGTAAAGAGCATCTGAGTATCCACTCTGCCCATGCCACTCTTGGACAAGGTGTGGAGATAATATTTACAAATCCCTGCTGCCTTTAGGGGGATTAAACTCATATCATTGGTAGCATACTGAATCACACCCTTGCCATGTAGACAAGTGAGTTAACTGCCCTACACGATGGAGCCAGTCGATGTCATAGACTTGGATTACAACAATCCCACAGCGTGCAGCGCAAAGAGTCGTGGTGTCATATTGTGGCTCATGGACCTCAGGTTGACAGCCTGGATTGGATAGATAATTTGTGAGGAGGCACGGAACAGTGAGTCGGGATACAAAAGCACATTCAGGCTGGTTGGCTGTAACTTATAAAGTATTGCAAAGATTAGTGCCGGGGATGTAGGTATATGGTTAGTTTATTTTTCGTTCATGGGACATGGACATCGCTGGCTGGCCAGCATTTATTGCCCACCTTACTTGCCTGAGGACAGTTGAGAGTTAACCACATTGCTGTGGCTCTCGAGTCACATTTAGGCCAGACGAGGTAAGGACAGCAGATTTCCTTCCCTAAGGGTTATTAGTGAACCAGATCTGTTTTTCATTATAACAGAATGGGTAACAAGTTGGAAGATGGAGGAATGAATTAAATTATTGAATTTTGCGTTCATTTGTTTTGATTTGATTTGATTTATTGTTGTCACATGTATTAGTAAACAGTGAAAATTATTGTTACTTGCCCGCTATACAGAGAATGAATATTGCACACTGGTGAGTGGGACGGCAGCACAATAGTTGGCACTGCTGCATCACAGCTCTAGAGAACTGGGTTCGATCCCCAGTTTGGGTCGCTATCTGTGTGCAGTTTGCACATTCTCCCTATGTCTGCGTGGGTTTCCTCTGGGTCCGTGTTCCTCCCACAATACAAAGATGCACGCGTTAGGTGCATTGGCCATGATAAACTGCCCCTTAGTATCCGACGATATGTAGGAAGAGGGATGAGCTGGGTAAAAATTTGGGATTACGGGGATAGGGCTCGGGAGGGATTGTTTTTGGTGCAGACCCGTTGGTACAAATGGCCTGCTTCTGCACTGTCGTGTTTCTATGATTCTAAGGAAAGAAGAGGGTGCTGAATGTTACAGTCATATCTAGGGTCTAGAGAAAGGTCAACTTTACGGGAGGGAGGTACATTCAAAAGTCTGATGGCAGCAGGGAAGAGGCTGTTCTTGGGTTGGTTGATATATGAGCTCAGACTTTTGTATCTTCTTCCCGATGGAAGAAGGTGGAAGAGAGAATGTCCGGGGTGCGTGGGATCCTTGATTATGTGGCTGCTTTTCCAAGGCAGCAGGAGCCGTAGACAGAGTCAATGGATGGGTGGTGTGGATAAAGATGCACAAAGAGACATATTTAGAATGTATATCTCTGTGAATGAAAAGTACTGAAGGACTACAATCAATATGTCGATCTATTTTCCTGTGAATGGGAAGTCACTGAAATTCTGGATCGAGAGAAAGGATGTTTCCCTGTCGGTGGAGAGCGTCTGAGGGTGCAGGGCACTAATCAAGAAAGGTTGTTGATAAAAATGTTAGTTTAAAAGTTTATTTTATTCGTGTCACAAGTGGCCTGACATTAACACTGCAATGAAGTTACCGTGAAAATCCCCGAGTCAGCACGCTCCAGTGCCTGTTCGGGGACACTGAGGGAGGATTTACCATGGCCAATGCACCGAAACAGCACGCCTTTCGGAACGTGGGAGGAAACCGGAGCACCTGGAGGAAACCCACATAGATACGGGTGAGAACGTTCAGACTCCGCCCAGACAGTGACCCAAGCCGGGAATCGAACCCAAGACCCTGGCGCTGTGAAGCAGCAGTGCTAACCACTCTGCGTCCGTGCTGTTACTGAAACCGCTTGTGTTCAAGCCTGCTGATAGATTTGTGCTTGCATTTATTTGCCTTTTCTTCCAGTGTGTCATCATTACCTTTGCGCAGTCACTGCACTGGTGTGTTCAATTCTTTGGAACCTCCCTCAAAATTATGGTTTACAAGATGGGGCGGCTCGGTGGCACAGTGGTTAGTACTGCTGCCTCACAGCGCCAGGCACGCAGTTTCGATTCCCGGCCTTGGTTGACTGTTTGTGCGAAATATGCACATTCTCTCGTGTCTGCGTTGGTTTCCTCCGGGTGCACCGGTTTCATCCCACAGTCCAAAGATGTGCGGATTACGTTGATTTGTCATGCTAGATTGCCCTTTAGTGACAGGGGTATTAGTAGCGTAAATATGTGGGATTACGGTTATAGGACCTGGGTGGGATTTTTGTGTGTGGAGGCGCGATGGGCTGAATGGCCTCCCTCGGCAACGGAGGGATTCGATGATTCTGTGAGGTGTGTGATACTTATCCAGCAGCCCTCGGGTCTGGATGCTAATAAATTGCGACGGGTTTACGAATTTGAGTTTAATTGCATTAAATGCGAAAGAAGGTTCTTGAATAATCAATTACCTCAGTGATTACATAATATACTTAATCTGTTTTGTTTCTATCAATATTGAGTCATATTTCATTTGATTTATCAGAATTTTGCATTCTTTTCGTTTACAGCAATAAAATTATTAAAACAAGTTTATGACCACAGACGACTGTGGGTGATAAATGTGAAACAGATTCTAAAAACAAGCACGGACACGTCTCTCTTGCGATGAAATCGTTATCTATTAGGCCAGTGGTTCCCAAACGTTTTTCACTGGGCTGCAATTTCGGAATAAAAATTTGCTCGCACCACACCAAATTTTTTATAATAAGAAACACATTCAAAAACAAAAAAGCCAACTCCTAGCAGTGCTTGATTCATAACATAAAACACAGCTACTTTATAAGATGATCATGGGACATCGTCCTCAGCATCACTTGATGCTCTTGCTCTCACTTTGGAAAAATATCTATCAAGGTTTAAATGTTTCTTTGATTGTCCTTGAATCTTCCTGCCACACTTGCCATCCTCTCTCGCCGTGCCAGTGTGGCGCTCTGCACCCTTTGGGAACCACTGCCCGAAACGCTCACTATAAGTGTAAAAGTGAACGTTCCCACCGGATCATTGCCAAACTGGATAGACACGTGATCCCGCATCAGGGCACATGTCCCTTCCAGAGCCCATTCATGAAGTTGCAATCTGTGTTCCCGCACAGGAAACTTTATGATATGATTCTTGCTTACTATCGGCTTCCCAAAGTTTTGGTTCTGACTGTTCTTGTTCCACTTGGGCTATCCACTCTCTTTGTTTTTTTCTTATCTGAATTCAAGCAGATTCAGTTTATTTTCTTGCTAAAATTCAGACTGTTTCAATTATGTTGCTTGCTTTTACTCTCTTTCTTTTATTTCGAATTCAAGCTGCTTTAATTCTTCTTCATGTTTCAGCTTTTTTCATTTGTCGTTGAACTCCATTTCGAATGATTCTGAATGTATTTTTGGCAATTTTTGATGCTGTGTTATCGCCACAATTATCTCCCCTTTCCTTACACTGTTAGGTAATGTCAACAGCAACGTTTTTGCCAATTCCAAAAGTTTTGTCCTCGCCACCTTTTGCAAAACAATCTGCATGAATTCTTCCACTCCCAGAAATTTCGTAGCCTCTGAAAGTGCAATTTTTTCACAAATCATCCCTATGTAAACCTGAATACAGCATCTGAAATGAAAACACACATATGCTCACCACTCACTGCCTTGAAGTCCCCTAATCAAAAATAAACTTAGGAACATTGAGGTTGAGGGAGCTAGGGCTGTTCTCTCTGGAGCGGAGGAGGCTGAGGGGAGACTTAATAGAGGTTTATAAAATGATGAAGGGGATAGATAGAGTGAACGTTCAAAGAATATTTCCTCGGGTGGATGGAGCTATTACAGGGGGGCATAACTATAGGGTTCGTGGTGGGAGATATAGGAAGGATATCAGAGGTAGGTTCTTTACGCAGAGAGCGGTTGGGGTGTGGAATGGACTGCCTGCAATGATAGTGGAGTCAGACACTTTAGGAACATTTGAGCGGTTATTGGATAGGCACATGGAGCACACCAGGATGATAGGGAGTGGGATAGCCTGATCTTGGTTTCAGATAAAGTTCAGCACAACATCGTTTTCCGAAGGGCATGTTCTGTGCTGTATTGTTCGATCTATCTAACATAGATTTCAACCTTTCAAAGAGCAGCCAAATGTTCTAATCCAGATCAGAAACTCCAGAGTGTAAGAAGATTAATGAGAGCACCAAGAAAAATAGGGTGGTAATAGATGGAGACTTTAACTTTCCCAACAGTGACTGGGCCAGCCATAGTATTAGGGGCTTGGATGGAGAACGAATTTGTGAGAGTATTCAGAATGAATTTGTCATTCTGTGTGTGGAAAGCCCGACTGGAGAGGGGCCAACCTGTCCTCCTCTTGTGAAATAAGGGAGCACAGGTGACAGAATTGTTAATGAGTGATCACTTTTGGACCAGTGGCCAGAATTCCATTGTATTTAAGATAGTGATGGAGAAAGTTAGGGCTGGCCCAAAGTGGAAATTCTAAATTGGGGCAAGGCCAATTTTGATGGCATTGGACAGGAAATTTCAGAATTTGCGTGGGGGAGCCTGTTGGCAGGCAAATGGACATCTGGTAAAAGGGAGGCTTTCAAAAGTGTGTCAGCATGGGTTCATGGTAAGCATATTACTTTTAGAGTGAAGGGCAATGCTGGCGGAACGAGGGAATCCTGGATGACACGGGATATTGAGGCCACGGTCAAGAAGAAGAAGGAGGCATTTGACTTGAAACAATTGGGATCCCTTGAAACTATAGGGAGTGTCGGAGTATAGTTAGCAGAGAAATCAGGAGGGCAAAAAGGGGACACGAGATTGCTTAAGCATATCAAGAAAATGAGAACCCAAAGAGCTTTTACTAATACATAAAGGGCAAAGGAGTAACAACTAGGGAGAGAGTAGGGACTCATAAGGATCCACAAGAGATGGGTGAGATACTAACTCAACATTTCCAATGAATGAAACATATTTAGTCGACACAAGTAAGGCTTAAAAAACACTGCCAATGAAGTTACTGTGAAATTCTCCGAGTCGCCGCAGTCCGGCGCCTATTCGGGTCAATGCACATAGCCAGCACGTCTTTTATAATGTGGGGGGAAACCGGAGCACGTGGAGGAAACCCACGCACACAAAGGGGAGAACGTGCAAACTCCACGCAGACAGTGACCTCAGCAGGGAATCAAAGCCATATCCCTGGCACTGTGAAGCAGCGGTGCTAATCACTGAGCTTCCGTACCACCAGTATTTGCTGCTGAGAAAACAATGGATTCAGTGAACTTGGGGAAATAAATAGTGATGTCCTGAGAAGAGTACATGTTACAGAGAAGGAGGTGTTGGAATCCTAAAGCGCATCAAGGTAGATAAATCCCCGGGACCTGATGAAATGTATCCCAGAAAGCTAGGTTGGAAATAACGGATCCCGGAGCAAAGATATTTGAATCATCATTAGTCACAGGTGAGGTACCTGAAGATTGGAGCTTAGCAATTATTGTGACATTGCTTAAGAAGGGCTGGAAGGTAAAGCCTGGAAACTACAGGCCGGTGAGCCTAACGTCTGTAGTGGGTAAGTTGTTAGCAGGTATTCTGAGAGACAGGATTACTGGCTTAAAGAGAAGCAAGGCCTGATTTGGCACAGTCAGCATGGCTTTGTGAGTGGAAAAACATGTCTCACGAATTTGATTGATTTTTTCGAAGTGGTAACCAAAAAGGTTGATGAAGGCAGTGCGGTTGATGCTGACACGTTTCTGCACGTAAGTTGTTGCATAAAGATAAATCTCACGGGATCCAGGTGAGGTAGCCAATTGAAGATAAAATTGTCTTGATGACAGAAGACAACAGGTAGTTGTATGGTTTCGTTTTACAAACTGGAGACCGGTGACCGGCGTTGTGCCTGAGCGATCTATGCCAGGTTTACTGTTATTTGTCATTTATATTAATGATCTGGATGATAACTTAAGAGGCATGATAAGTAAGTTTGAAGATTACACGATCTTGATCAATTGGGCTGATGAGTGGCAGCGGGAGTTAAATTTTGATAAATGCGAGGTGATGCATTTTGGAAGATCGAACTATGGCAGGGTGGTAGGTTATTGGGCAGAGTTATAAAACAAAGTGATCTAGTGGTAGAAGTTCATAGCTCATTCCAATTGGAGTCACAGTTGAACACTGTGATGAAGAAGGCATTCAGCATGCTTGGTTTCGTTGTTCCGAACATTGGAAACTAGCATTGGGACGTCTTGTTGAAATTGTGCAAGACATTGGTAAGGCTGCACTTCTAATTCTGTGTACACTTCCGTTTACCCAATTATAGAAAGGATATTATTAAACAAGAAAAAGTGCAGAAAATACTTACCAGGATGTTACATAGACTTGATTTGGCGCAATTCTTTGAGAACATTACATGCGCAGTGGACAATGGGGAGCCTGTGGATGTGGTGTATCTGGATTTCCAGAAGGCATTTGACATGCTGCCGCACCAAAGGCTGCTGCATAAGATAAAGGTGCATGGTATTACGGGTAATGTCTTCGCATGGATAGAGGATTGGTTAACTAACAGAAAGCAAAGAGTGGGGGTAAAGTTTGGTGTTTTTCTGGTAGGCGATCAGTGCGTCGTGGCGTGCCTCATGGGTCAGTGTGGGACCGCAATGGTTTACGATTTACATAGATTATTTGGAGTTGGGGATCAAGTGACGTGGTGACACTATGATGTGTGGCAGAGCAAAGTGTGCAGAGGACGGTGAAAGTCTGCAAAGGGATATTGATTGTCTAAATGAGGGGGCAATGGTCTGGCAGATGGAGTACTATGTGAGGAAATGTGAGGTCATCCATTCTGGTAGGTATAACAGCAAATGGTCTGTTATTTCAATGGTAAATAATTGCAGTATGCTGCTGTGCAGAGGGACCTGAGTGTCCTTGTGCAAGAATCACAAGGAGTTGGTTTGCAGATGTAGCAGGTAATTAAGAAGGCAAATAGAATTCTGTCCTTCGTTGCCAGAGGAATGGAGTTGAAAAACAGCGAGGTTATGTTGCAGCTGTAAAAGGTGCTCGTGAAGCCACACCTGGAGTACTGTGTACAGTGTTGGTCTTGTTACTTGAGAAAGGATCCACTGGCACTGGAGGGGTAACAGAGGAGATTCACGAGGTTGATTCCTCAGAGGGGAGGCTGAGTAGACTTGGAAAATATTCATTGGAATTCAGAAGAATGGGGCGAGATCATATAGAAGCATATAGGATTATGAAGGGAATAGATAAGGTAGCAGCAGTGAAGTTGTTTCCACTGGCGGGTGAAACTAGAATGAGGGGACATGTCCTCAATTAAGGGGAAGCAGATTTAGAACTGATTTGAGGACGAACTTCTTCACACAAACTATTGTGAATCTGTGGAATTCCCTGCCCAGTGAAGCAGCTGAAGCTACTTCATTGAATGTTTTAAGGCAAGGATAGATACATTTTTGAAAAGTAATGGAATTAAGGGTTATGGTGAGCGGGCGGGTAAGTGGAGCTGTGTTCACAAAAAGATCAGCCATGATCTGACTGAATGGCGTAGCAGGCCCATGGGATGAGATGGCCTACTCCTGCTCCTAGTTCTTATGTTCTTATGTTATGAATTCCCCAGTTTCTGACTGCGAGGGCACTACATTCGTTTTTGTCATTACATATGTACAGAAATTGTTACTGTCAGTTGTTTTTTAATGTTCCCTGCAGGCTTGCTTTCATACCATATTTTTCACTTCTTAATCAATCCCTTGATCCTCCTTTGCTGAATTTTAAACGGCTTGCAAACCTCAGGCCTATTGCTTTTTCTTGCCAATTTTCTTGCCAATTTGTATGCGTCTTCCTTAAATCTGATGTTTCTCCGCCATGGAGAATTCATGCCTCATACCATCATAGTTATCGTTACTGAAATTCAGGACCATGCTCTCAGATTCAAATGCATCATTATACATCTTACAGAGCTCAGCCAGCAAATCCTCGGTCCTCCCTGAGGGTATGCAGCAACTCACAAAACAACCTCCAGAAATCTATCCACATCACCTCCAATAACTTTCCAATCACAAGAGTCAGTCAATAGCTCCTCAGCTGCAAGCTCGATTCATGGAATATTTAAATTTCAGTAACGTTTATTTATTAGTCACAAGTAAGACTGACATCAACACTGCAATGAAGTTACTGTGAAATTCTCCGAGAAGCCACAGTCCGGCGCTTGTTCGGGTGAATGCACCTAACCAGCACGACTTTCAGATTACGGGAGGAAACCGGAGCACTCAGAGGAAACCCACGCAGGCACGAGGAGAACGTGCAAACTCCACACAGACAGTGGCCGCAGCACTGCTAACCACTGTGCTACCATGCCAGGTTCATCGTGTTGCAGAACACAAATTAACCTGCGTGTGACTAACACATACGTTCAGTGGACAGACCACGTCCAAGTTTTGCACACATATGACAGAGCTGCTGAAACCTCCTGTCCATCATGGAGCTCCACACGGGAGACAACAGGGACACAAACCAGAGGGTTTCCTTTTTCCAGAACTCTGTCACATTGTCACCAATGATTCCACATAGCACAAAATACAAACCCGAGACATAGAGGGACATACATTGACTTTAATCAGGGAATTTCAAAAATACTTAAACGGAACTACTCCAGAGAACTGGAAAAAGGGGTTGCAACACACTAGAGAAGACATTCAAACGTAAGAATGGGAATATTAAATTCGGGTACTGTTCGATTGATTGAACTGGCTTGTTGATGTCACATTTGGCGCTCGCCTTCCATTCCCAGCCCAAGCTCGATACAGCCGTTAGAAGAAACCTTCCTAGCATGGGGAGATGTACTGGACACACTGGAGCAGACGAGCAGTGTGGCTGTTGTGTATGTGGATCTAGATTTCCATATCATGGGTACGAGAGGGGCTGTAGCAGAGAACATTGCTGTCAGGGAGAGATATGGTGTGGGACTGGGGAAAGGGAGATTGAGTGGAGTGTGTATTTTCAGGTACTGTATGGATGTGAACAAACAGAGACATTTTGTGAAATGGATAGAGAATGGGGGAATCAGATGAAGAATCATGGAGAGATTTGATCAGGTGAGTGAGTAACCTGAGGCTTTTCCAGAGCACTGGTGACAGAAGTCAGTGAGCACACGAATGATGGGTAAATGGGATTTGTTGGGAGTTGGTACATGGACAACAGATGTGCTTTGGTTCAGCAGCTTTCTAAGTGGGAGGCTGGTCATCAGAGAACTGATGTACTTGTGTCCGGTATTCGGAATGACAGCTGGGGGAGCTAGAGTATAACATTCCGAAGGCAACAGTAACATGATTAATGATGGAGAGGATATGGGTTCAGATTTCAGCTCAGGGTAAAAGAGTTAGCAGAGGCTGCAATCATTGTGAACTAACCTTAGGTACAGGGATGTTGTCAGTAGATAGGGAAACGAGATTGGGAGAGCCATTGAAGTCAATGCCCATGTTCCCAATACTCAACTAACAAAGACAGTAATACATTGAAAGATAGTTTACAAATATAATCGCTGATATAGAGGCTTACCCGATACCACAATGGGAGAAATTTAGATAATCTGAGCTATCAAATACACTCAAACAGTTTTCACTGTTTTGTCTGCTTCACTAATGGACACAGAGACACAACAGCAACGGTAACAACAGTAGCAGAACAAATGGCAAGATCAGGAATAAAGTTAAATAGGGTTTACAGAAGTAAGTACTGGACTTGACACTTACCAGGGACACCAATCATAGCCAGAATGGGATAGTAAAATCCTTGAACAAAGTAGAGTACACTTAGAATCCGCCGTGACAATGGTAGCCGATAAAATCCATCACTTGTCACGAAATAAAGACCCTCGGTGAAAGTGCCACTTGTATCAAAATAAACAGGCGGTGGGGGTGGTGGGGGTGGTGGGGGTGGAATGTTCCGATGCATTGTTCCCAGATTCTGATCCATTGTTGAAACGTTCCAGTCCATTTTTCTCAGAATTTGCTCTCTCCTCCCACTGTCTCTGCAACTGATGATCTCTGTTAGTCTCGGAGTTGTGACTCCCGCTGACTCTATGGAATAACACACTGAACGGAATGCATTATTAATAGAAGATGGATATCCTCCAGTGACACTGGCCGTATCCATGGAGACTGATGTTAATCACAGTCATTGGACAAACAGCTTCAATTAACCCCATTCAATCCAGCACTTTTTATGTCACAAAATACAACAGTAACCCGATCTGCATGGGATGGCACGGGTGAGGGAAGGATGGAAAGACGGAAATAACAGAGGGTACGACCATAAACCTTCAATCTTCATTGGATATTGGAGTGGGCCCTGAGTTATCATCGTTGTGGGTTTTAGATGAGGCGATCATTTGTCAGGATTGATAGAGACTGCTGAAATCTCCTCTGTTTTTAACACATTCAGTCCAGCACCCAACTTTATGTTGAACAAGCAGAAACAAAACCAAAAGGAATATTACCTGTGAAGAATGAAAAAAGGCCTTGGTGTGAACTTGGGCACAGGCAAATGTTAACACCCAGTAGATGTAACCAGCCGTTTCTCTTTTCTGAACCCATTCAGTAATGATCGAACATGGAATAGAGAACAGAGAACAGAGTACAGCACAGAACAGGCCCTTCGGCCCACGATGTTGTGCCGAGCTTTATCTGAAACTAAGATCATGCTATCCCACTCCCTATCATCCTGGTGTGCTCCATGTCCCTATCCAATATTCGCTGAAATGTTCCTAAAGTGTCTGACTCCATTATCACTGCAGGCAGACCATTCCACACCCCAACCACTCCCTGAGTAAAGAACCTGCCTCGGACATCCTTCCTATATCTCCCACCATGAACCCTATAGTTATGCCCCCTTGTAATAGCTCCATCCAACCAAGGAAATAATCTTTGAATGTTCACTCTATCTATCCCCTTCATCATTTGATAAACCTGTATTAAATCTCCCCTCAACCTCCTCCGCTCCAGAGAGAACAGCCCTTGCTCCCTCAACCTTTCCACATAAGACCTACCCTCTAAACCAGGCAGCATCCTGGTAAATCTCCTTTGCACTCTTTCCAGCGCTTCCACATCCATCTTATAGTGAGGTGACCAGAACTGCACATAATATTCCAAATGTGGTCTCACCAAGGTCCTGTACAGTTGCAGCATAACCCCACGACTCTTAAACTCCAACCCCCTGTTAATAATAGCGAACACAATATCGGCCTTCTTCACAGCTCTATCCACTTGAGTGGCAGCCTTCAGAGGTCTGTGGATATGGACCCCAAGATCTCTCTGTTCCTCCACAGTCTTCAGAACCCTACCTTTGACCCTGTAATCCACATTAAAATTTGTCCTACCAAAATGAATCACCTCATATTTATCAGGGTTAAACTCGATCTGCCATTTTTCAGCCCAGCTTTGCATCCTATCTATGTCTCTTTCCAGTCTACAACAGCCCTCCACCTCATCCACTACTCCACGAATCTTGTTGTCATCAGCAAATTTACTGATTCACCCTTCAGCCCCCTCCTCTAAGTCATTAATAAAAATAATAAAATAATAAAATCATAAAGATCTGTTCGACACCTTTTCATATTGCTTTCAGGGGAGACCCACTTATCGGACTCTCAATTGAACTTACTGCATTTTTTTGGGAACAAGGAATATCCATCGCTCCCTATTCGATGGAAAGCATCGTGTTTCCTTGGATATGTAGTCCCATTTTTGTATCATTCTTCCGTCTGGGAGTGTTCGACGTGTCCTTGTGAGAATACACCAATTCGTTGGTATAATGATGCCCCGTTTGCATATGAAAGAATGTTAATCGATATTGAAACTGTTAGGTCCGTTTTGAAACAGGTTGCCAATGACACTGATGCAGCTCTCATTGAGTGGAGTGACGAGATGGTTGCAATGCGGACTGTTGTGCTGCAGATTTGAACGACACTATTCTTCATTTTGGCGGCTAAGGGATGACCGTGTGCTTTGATTGGATCAAAGTGTTGCACATTCATGCCTGACACTTCAGAGAAGAGAACGACTTGGTCACACACATTCGAAATGAGGTCGAAAAACGTAATCAACCAACATAATTTTCCTTCCGGAACTGGGCAACTGGCTGTATGGGTTATTTTGGATCAAACATAATGCAAGGGTTAGTGTTCTTCTTCATTGCTATCTTAATGTTCATTGTGCTTCTACAAATTTTTAAATGCTGCTGTTATTTAGCAGCAAAATCCATAGAGGGTGCAGCAGCGCTTGGTAACAAGGACAGTTCCGTGTTCTCCTGGATCGATCCAGGTGGACAAGGAACTGTCCTTATTACCAAGCTCTGCTCCAGCACATGAAAATATGTATTGTCAGACATCTGTCTAAGGGACGACATGAGATTATATTGTTTTTTCTTGGAATTTTTAGGATTAGCGAGGGTAATGTTTTAAATGCAGTTATATACAATTTATATAACATTAGCAATGACTATCAAGTTTGAGAAGGAATAAATCAAGAACCAATCACCGCTGAAGTTTTAGGCTATTTTATTTACTGGCCCAGTATTGGGCTCGCCAATGGTCAGAAGGGGGGATGGATTTGGGGCACTCATCGGTTAACACGATTTTTAAACATTAGACATTCAGGCACTGACAGAACAACCAGCAAAGTATTCAATTATTCTAAAAGAAAAGGAACATAGGCGAACAAGAGATCAGTTTACACGCACCTAAATGCAGCAAGAGCTTTAAACAAGGAATTATGATTTAAAACGGTTATGCTGACATTTCAAATGTATTTGAAGTATTGAAGAAAGAACAGAGAATCATGAACAGAGAAAACTACAGCACAGGAACAGTCCCTTAGGCCCTCCAAGCCTGCATCAACCATGTTGCCCGAGTGAACTAAAAACCCCTACTCTTCCGGGGACCATATCCCTCTATTCCAATCCTATTCGTGTATTCGTCAAGACGCCCCTTAAAAGTTACTATCGTATCTGCTTCCACTATCTCCCCCAGCAGCGAGTTCCAGGGACACATCACCCTCTATGTAAATAACTTGTCTCGTGCATCTACTTTCAACATTGCCCTCGCACCTTAAACCTCCGCCCCAGAGAAATTGATTCTTCCACCTGGGAAAAAGCTTCTGACTATCCACTCTGTCCATGCCTCTCATATTTTTGTAGACTTCTATGAGGTCGCTCCTCAATTTCCAGTGAGAACAAACCAAGTTTATCCAAACTCACCTCATAGCTAATGCCATCCATACCAGGTAAAAACCTGGTAAATATTTACTGTACCCTCTCCAAAGCCTCCACATCTTTCTGGTAGTGTGGCGACCAGAAATAAACACTATATTCCAAGTGCGGCCTAACTAAGTTTATATAAAGCTGCAGCATGACTTGACAATTTTGAAACTCAATGCCCCGGCCGATGAAGGCCAGCATGCCGTATGCCTTCTTGACTACCTTCTCCACCTGTGTTGCCACTTTCAGTGACCTGTGTATATTTAGATCCAGATTCCTCTGCGATCAATACTCTTAAGGGTTCTGCCATTTACTATATATTTCCCATCTGTATTGGATCTTCCAAAATGCATTACCTCACATTTTTTCCGGATTAATCTCCATCTGCCATCTCTCCACCAAGGTCTCCAACGGTCTATACATTGCAGTATCCTCTGACGGTCCTCATCGCTACCCACAATTCCACAACACTTGTGACCTCTGCAAACTTACTAATCAAACCAATTACATTTTCCTCTAAATCATTTATACATTTTTAAAGAACAAAGGTCCCAGCACTGATCCCTGAGGAACACCACTTAACACAGCCCTCCATTTGGAAACGCGCCCTTCCTTTGCTACCTCTGTCTTCTGTGACCAAGCCAGTTCTGTATCCATCTTGCCAAATCTTCTGTGATCCCTTGCGACTTAACCTTCTGTGCCAATCTTATATGACGGACCTTGTCAACGACCTTACTGAAGTCCACCCACTGAACAACATCCACTGACTTATGCTCATCAATCATCTTCGTCACTTCCTTGGAAAACTCGATCAATGTAGTGAGACAGGACCTCCCCTTCAAAAAACATGTTGCTCGAGATAATGCATCCAGTTATTTCCAAGTCGGAGTAAATCCTGTCTCGAGGAATCCTGGGATGGAGGCCATCAGGCCCCGGGGATCTATTTGTCCTCAATCCTAATAGTTTGCTGCGTACCTCTTCCCTTTCGATGTTGATTGTTCTAAATTTTACCCTTTCTATTAACTATGACTTGGCGTTCCTATAGGAATGGTACTATTGTCGTCCACCGTGGCAACTGAGGCAAAGTAGTTGATTGAGCATCACTGCCATTTTAGTGTTCTCCAATATTAACTCTCCGGTTCCATTTTCCAATGGGCAACTTTCACCCTAGTGATTCTCTTCCTTTTTATATGGATGTTTTTGCTATCCTTCATGCTATTTTGCGCTAGTTTTCTTCTGTAATTTACCTTAGCTCCTTTCATTACTTTTTTATTCCTTACTTTATGTTTGACAGTTTCCTAACCTTCGAGACTGCCACTGGTCTTAGCAATACCTTAGTTTTTGCCTTTGTGGATTATGGATAACGATACTGTGCGCACAACAACCAATATTGCAGAAGATATTTAATATCTGAACTGTACACATTGCTCTGACACATTGTTGTCAGAGTAATTAATATTGAGACCTAAAATGTGCTCATAACTCCTGGCAATGCATAATAGAAATATGGGCAGCAAAGGATAGTATCGTAGGATTTGTCCAGTTGAGGGTGATCGATGGTCGGACTGTGCACAATGAACCCAGAGGATTCAAAATGAAGGGTTTGGATATAAGAACTATGTGCAGTATTCCAAATGTGTTCAAGAGAAAAGATATGTGGGAAACGTGCAGCACTTAATAGTCCCAGTGCGGTCCAAAAGTATGTGAAGAAGATAAAGTAAAGTTAACGATTACCTGTTAGTCACACGTAAGGCGGACATTAACACTACAGTCCGGCGCCTGTTCGGGCCAATGCACCCAACGAGCATGTATTTCAGACTGCGGTAAAAAAACCGGAGCATGCGGAGGAAACCCACGGAGACACGGGGAGAATGTGCAAACTCTAGACAGACAGATGACCCAAGCTGGCAATCGAACCCGAGTCCCTGGTGCTGTGAGGGAGCAGTGTTAACCATTATGCCAGTGTGCCGTTTAACTATGTATATCGTCCCCTCTGCTGTCTAAATGTACGATATTGATATCAGAGTAGTGCACAATGATCTCAATCTTGTCTAAGTGCGTCGCATGAAAGCGAGAACTGTGCACTGTGATCTTTTTGTAACCTAATTGAGAGATAGGGATCAGAAATGTGCAGTGATATTGTTTTTATGAACCAATAAATATGGACAACCATACTGTGCACAGTGAACTCAGGGTGTTAACAGAGTCATCCTATTGTGGCCCCTTGTGTAATACAACAATTTATTACTTTCGAGCTATTTACCCATCTGTTAATTATTTGCCTCCAACCGAGACATGATCGGCTACCAGGTGCCACCCTGTCTCATAAAAGTGAACATGGTTTCAGGACATGGGAATACTGATTCACTCCAGGATAGAATCCAGCAGCACACTGACGCCTCTGTGGAACATGCACGGGCTACCTTTCGACGAGGCTGCGAAAGACTTGCGCAAAGAATCCAGTTGTCCACCTTTGTGCGTCGACCTGTAGACCCTTATGTAACATAATTACATTAAATCTACTGTTAAACAAACACATTGATCTGGAATTGATTGCTGTGCCCAGAGCAACTAAACATTTTATCATCTATTGTATGTAACAACGTTTGATAAATTTTCTAATACAATACATGGCGTGTCCTCCTTGACTATTCTCTCCAATCAGAGTACTTAACAGGCGAATATAGTTTCCCTTTTCACCCTTATTTGGTCCGTTATCACACTGAATACTTTATTCTATTCAATATTGAACACTGTCATTCCAGGGAATTCAACAGGTGTTTCTCCAATTTCTGATTGTGAGTTTGGACTTGTAGTCCCGGGAGCATTTCTAGTCACATCACATTGCATTTCAGTCTTGTCTGACAACATGTATCCGTATAGCTCGCCTATAATTGATTCTCTTATACCTCTCTGACATAGTGGAGTGATATGAAATGTTTTGCAATCAAAAATTATGGTCCACGAATCAAAAGTACTTTGGACGTTCCTTCCATCGTTGGGATAGAAACAATCAGAACCTTCTGGAGTTGGATGCCTTAAGTCCCATTATTGACTCTGTGTCTGTAAATCATCTTGTTCTATGTATGGGTGGTGCGCTGGCACACTGATTAGCAAGACAGCCTGACTGCACCAGGAGTCTCGAGTTGAATTCGGGCCTTGGCTGAATTTCTGTTTGGAGTTTGCACGTTCTCCCCGTGTCTGTGTGGGTTTCCTCCGGTTTCCTCACAAAGTCGAAGGACATGCAGGTTAGGTGGATTCACCATACTAAATGTCCCCATTTTTGCCCAAATTTAAAGGTGTATAAAGGTTAGCCATGATCAATGTGTGGGTTTAAGGGATAGGTCAGAGGAAAGGCTGCTAAGTCTCAGGCCAGAAACTCCATAACGTTTTGTAATGTTCGCCTGGACGCGAAGTCTTATATTTTATATTGTCTCTGATGAGCATAAGTTGATTCACTCGGAAGCTTTTATCAAACAACCTTCATTAAAGATCGCAGTTAGATGATAGCAAAGCGGATTAACATTTAACATTTACCAGTTACAAGACTTATACATCACACAGTATAATTATTAAAAACTAGCTCTCTGTATTGTTCCAATTGAAGTACAATCCCTCAGGCATACACGCATCTTCAGATTCAGGTAGCATTGGAACAAATATGCTCACATTTTACTTGATTTCCAGCTTTTTAACAGTCCAAACAGCACTTTTCACAGAACGATATGTCGCTAAGATAGGAAGGGATATTAAGGCCAGAACTGTGCATAATGCTCCCAGTGTTGCCGAAATGGTGCATGTGGAGAAGAGAACTGAACACAATTCTCCAGGTTTTGTCGCAATTAAATATATGGACATTGGGAACTCGGTAGAATGCATTGGGTGGGAACGAAGTTAGGGGAATGGACACGATTTGCAAAGTCACAATTGCTGACCGATGAAGGAAGTAGGGAACAGAAGTGCGCACCGTCGTCAAGTGCAGTGAAAATGACGGATATGCAGAGCCGAAGTGTACTCAGGCCTTCCGTTTGTTGTGTAAATAAGGGATATAGATAACAAAACTGGACAATCTGCACTACATGTTGCCTGAACGAGCAGAATAACTGTGCACAATGTTCCAGTGTGACCGAAATGAGAGACATGGAGAGGGCATCATACATAATATTCAAAGTGTAGTTTAATTGATGGATATGAGGAACAGAACCATCGACCATGTTTCACATTTGTTCCACACTATAAACAAGGAGACCAGAACTGCGCACGAAACTCCAGGTGAAGTCTGAAAAATTAATCCATAATCAACAGCCTTGCAAGAGATCAATGTGCGGC
Source organism: Mustelus asterias (assembly GCF_964213995.1). NCBI lineage: Eukaryota > Metazoa > Chordata > Chondrichthyes > Carcharhiniformes > Triakidae > Mustelus > Mustelus asterias. The sequence continues at coordinate 689,717 of NW_027590097.1, read as the reverse complement.
TCAAGTACCGCATACAAAACCAAAGTTTTCCATGGTATATCATGTGATTTACAAACAATTCCTAAGTAGGTCAGAAAAGTGTACGTTTCGGCAAATGTTTTGTAATCCAGGGGAATGGAGCCTATTTCTACGAAAAATGCTCGCAATGTTGTCAAAATTGGTGATATGGATTTTGGAAAAGTTCACGCTTCTCGGATTGTTCTCTAAATGAGTGGGCCGTTTCGTTTTCTGTCTCTCCCTTTCTTTTTTTTGTCCATCTTTCTTATTGCTATCACTTCCTGCCTTTATCTCTCTCTGTCCACTGTTACAATTTTGGGTTTTACAGAATTGTTTTGTTTTACAATCATCTGCTAATTTATAAAATTGTGAGTTTTGGACGTTAACTTTGATTTAAGATAAATAAAAGTGAGTGATGCCACTCTTACCGTTGTCTGCCTGTCTTAAAAAAAGAGTTTTATTTGCAAAAAGCAATCTTTGACACGCTTTAGTTGTTTGTTTGTGAAGAAGGAACATTTGTATACACATGGGGACAATGGCATTTGTTCAACGTCCACAATGAATAGACACAAATTTCCCTGAGACCAAGAAATATGCTGTCGATTTCAAGTTGATAAAAGCTGTTCAGAATCCCATTTTTTTCATTAATGCATGGGATGTTATTGTCACTATCTGGACCAGCATTTGTTGTCCATCCAAAGTTGTCCTTTTACTGAGTAACTTGCTGGCCCAGTTGTCACGGCAATAGGTTCAACCACATTGCTGGGGATCTGGAGTGACATGCTGGCAGATTTCCTTCCCTAAAGGACACTGATGAGCCAGGTGAATTTCCTTTAGTAAATCTGTAATGTAGTCATTGTAATCATCAGACTTTTAATTCAATTTCACCATCTGCAATGTAACTTGAAGCAGGGACCTCAGAGAATGACTCTCGGTTTTGTGTTCCAATCGCAATCCCCCCATGCCACCACCTGTTGCATAAGACGCTGACATCATTAGTCAGTACACAGAACATTGTTGAAGTTCCAATCTTATATTATTAAACCACTCTCTGAAAAGTTTTTCTGTTATCGCCTAACGAGCGGGGGTATGATTTTCTAAGTAAACAATCTTGTTGGTTACTTCCCCTGATGTTAGGTCCCTGAGATGGAGCATTTGACTGCATGTGCTCTTTACTCCAATAGGGTAATGATTAATCTACTCTATCCTTCCTATTTCTATTCATTAATGCTTCCATTTACAGAGAAATATGTTGTGTTTCTGGTGCCAGAGATTGCTTTCTCTATAAGGCTCGCCATATTACAGGCAAGTTACTTTGTTTTGTTTTCCTTTTCTCTGCTTTGCCCTTCCTGCAACTGAGACCTTAGGAACAGAGTCAGCTCTGCCTGCACCTTAAGCAAGGAAATTGTTCCCCTGGATTTTCACCACATGGAACACAAGTAGGAGCTAACACTTAGTTTTTAGTGCGAGTTTATGAGGGGAATGAAATCAGGCTGCAGCGTTCGCCTAGCTATATTTAAAGGACACATTCCCAAAAATGCAATCTCCTCACTGTGGGTGAGAACATTTGGGAAGGAAAACAGCAGGGGCCATGATGCTTCGGACAGTGGATCAGGTATGAATGCCCCAGTTATAGAACCATAGAACCATAGAAAATTACAGCTCAGAAACAGGCCTTTTGGCCCTTCTTGTCTGTGCCGAACCATTTTATACCTAGTCCCACTGACCTGCACATGGACCATATCCCTCCACACCCCTCTCATCCATGAACCCGTCCAAGTTTTTCTTAAATGTTAAAAGTTTACCACTTTATCCGGCAGCTCATTCCACACTCCCACCACTCTCTGCGTGAAGAAGCCCCCCCTAATATTCCCTTTAAACTTTTCTCCTTTCACCCTTAACCCATGCCCTCTGGGTTCTTTCTCCCCTCGCCTCAGCGGAAAAAGCCTGCTTGCATTCACTCTATCTAAACCCATCAAAATCTTATACACCTCTATCAAATCTCCCCTCAATCTTCTACGCTCCAGGGAATAAAGTCCCAAGCTATTCAATCTCTCTCTGTAACTCAGCTTCTCAAGTCCCGCCAACATCCTTGTGAACCTTCTCTGCACTCTTTCAATCTTATTTACATCCTTCCTGTAACTAGGTGACCACAACTGTACACAATAATCCAAATTCGGCCTCACCAATGCCTTATTTAACCTTACCATAACACTCCAACTTTTATATTCGATACTCCGATTTATGAAGGCCAATGTACCAAAGGCACTCTTTACGACCCTATCCGCCTGTGACGTCACTTTTAGGGAATTCTGTACCTGTATTCCCAGATCCCTCTGTTCAACCGCACTCTTCAGAGTCCTACCATTTACCCTGTACGTTCTACTTTGGTTTGTCCTTCCAAAGTGCAATATCTCACACTTGTCTGCGTTAAATTCCATTTGCCATTTTTCAGCCCATTTTTCTAGTTGGTCCAAATCCCTCTGCAAGCTTTGAAAACCTTCCTCACTGTCCACTACACCTCCAATCTTTGTATCATCAGCAAACTTGCTGATCCAATTTACCACATTATCATCCAGATCTTTGATATAGATGACAAACAACAATCGACCCAACACCGATCCCTGCGGCACACCACTAGTAAGAAGTTGAACAACACCAGGTTAAAGTCGAACAGGTTTATTTGGTAGCAAAAGCCACACCTTGATGTCTGTGTCGATATGCGCGATCTTCTTGGAGATCCTCTCCACTTGGAGCCGGCAGTTTGCGGTGTCGATGGTAGTCATGATGTGGAGATGCCGGCGTTCGACTGGGGTAAACACAGTAAGAAGTTTAACAACACCAGGTTAAAGTCCAACAGGTTTATTTGGTAGCAAAAGCCACACCAAATAATCTCTCTCTGTAAGTCAGCTACCAAACTGAGCTACCAAATATACCTGTTGGACTTTAACCTGGTGTTGTTAAACTTCTTACTGTGTTTACCCCAGTCCAACGCCGGCATCTCCACATCATGCACACCACTAGTCACAGGCCTCCACTCAGAGATGCAATCCTCCACAACCACTCTCTGGCTTCTTCCATTGAGCGAGTATCTTATCCAATTTACTACCTCCCCATGTATACCTAGCGACTGAACCTTCCTAACTAACCTCCCATGAGGGACCTTGTCAAAGGCCTTGCTGAAATCCAGGTAGACAACTTCCACCGTCTTCCCTTCATCCACTTTCCTGGTAACCTCCTCGAAAAACTCTAATAGATTGGTCAAACATGACTTACCACGCACAAAGCCATGTTGACTCTCGCTAATAAGTCCCTGTCTATCCAAATATTTGTAGATCCTATCCCTTATCACATCTTCCAATAACTTGCCCACCACCGACGTCAAACTTACTGGCCGATAACATCCCGGATTCCTTTTGGAACCTTTTTTAAACAATGGAACAACATGAGCCACCCTCCAATCATCCGGCACCTCCCCCGTGAATACTGACATTTTAAATATGTCTGCCAGGGCCCCTGCAAGTTCAACACTAGCTTCCCTCAAGGTCCGTGGGAATACCCTGTCCGGTCCTGGGGATTTATCCACTCTGGTTTGCCTCAAGACAGCGAGCACCTCCTCCCCTTTAATCTGTAAAGGTTCCATGGCCTCCCTACCAGTTTGCCCTATTTCCGTAGACTCCATGCCCGTTTCGTCAGTAAATACGGATGCAAAAAAACCATTTAGTATCTCCCCCATCTCTTTTGGTTCCATACACAGTCCAACACTCTGGTCTTCAAGAGGACCAATTTTATCCCACACTATCCTTTTGCTCCGAACATACCTATAGAAGCTCTATAAAGTTTTTTTTTCCTGAAAATCCAGAATAACAACGTCTGTTACTTTTGTGGTTGTCAGTAAGTATGACATACCTGTTGTCCAACAATTTCAAATGCTAGAAGTTAGTTTTTTTTCATTTGTCTCTTTACATTTACCAATAACTTTAATCGTGATTGTGTGTCCTGCTTCAATCTTGTCAATATAACATCTAATATCTGTTGAGCACGTATCAGACTCTGTGGACTTCGAGGCACTCTCACAACGTTTATCATTCTCTCTCAATCCGCTTTTTTGTCTCTCACGTTCTGAAACTATTTCTCAATCTCTGCCACCTACCCGCCCCCCACCCCCACCCCACTGTAACCCTCTCACTCGTTGTGCCTGACTTCATTATTTTGCGCTGCTCCGTCTCTCAATATGATTCTCTCTCTTTCTCAATCCATTTTCTCCCCAACTCTCTCATCACGCACGCTTCGTCCTCATCATCAGCTCATAGAATGGCTACAATGGAGAAGGAGGCCATTTCCATTCCCACATCGCTGCCGTCTCTCTGCTGGACCAAATGCACTCTTCAACCCTGGCTCTGCGGATTTTGAATCTTGAGATAATGACCACCTTCACTTTGAATTACACCATGGAACCTGCCTCCTCTGTGCTTTCAGACAAATAATTCCAATTTATTTCTCGAATAAACCAAATATTTTCCTTGCTTTTGCTTATTCCTCTTTTGTCAATCCGCTTAATTGAAGATGCTTGCTCTTCTGCCATCCTTTCCTCTCCTTCTCCACCCTTCTTTTATGATATCATATCCATCTTTCTCACTCTGTTAGATGCATGTGCGCAGAGGGTTACAAATTTCTCAGTTTAAGCTTTAGTTGCTTCATTAGTTATTTCCCTTTGTAAAGATTTGCCCTGACCGCAGTCACCAGGTTGTGATTCAGCAGGCAGTGCTTCTGGGTTTTAGTTGGATGTTCCGGGTACAAGCCCAACTCCAGGACAGATTATCCTTTAAATTCAGCTTCAGCTTAAACACGGATAAAACTGATTGATATTCAATTTGGTCATTCACTGGACTATCGGACACGATTCTCAAACGTAGGGAAATGGTTGTGTGAATATTTGGGAAAGAAATGGAAACTTGATGTGATTACCCATGGCAAGGTATGAGCAACGCAATGTCCCTGTTTGCTAAACATCATCACACTGAATGTCCTTACGGACAATATCTGTCATCAGTACTACTGCCTTCATGTTGTAACCAAGAGCTGCAAGCTTTTTCGAGATGCCATGAAGAAAGAATCGAATTGGTTTAAGATTGGCATCTCTGATGCTGTGGACTCCAGGTTGAAGCTGAAATGGATAATCTCGTTGGGAACTCCGGCTACAGACGAAACAAATGTTTTGGCCTTGACTTCCACACAGAGGAGGTGGGCACCACGTCATTGCTGATGGGGTTGAATGAGTAACCTTTATTTTTTGATTGGACACGACCACTAAAGTTGACCAGACTGCAGAACCTTGATCTGATCATTTTGCTGAGCTATCATGGATCTCCGCCTGCCACTTGCTGTTGAATTTAAATGCATTCCGTTATTCCGGCTTCATTCGCTTAGCACCTCATTTTTCCAGGCAAATCTGTGGCTGCTCCTGACTCCTTCTCCTGCACTTTTTATTAAACCGTGATTTATCACTTGACTTGGGGGTAATTGTTAAGTTAATGATGGCTTCACGGTGATGGCCCATTTTCAGACATGCTGGGCCTGCGGTTGCAGATACAAATTGAACAGAATTTTGGTGCTGATGTCCGACAGCATCATGATAATGTTTTGAGCTGCTGGACTTGTTCTAAATTAATCGCATTTTACACAGTATTATTGCCACAACACATAATTGAATGCAGGCACCGTGTAAAGTTGGGTCCTTGTCAACACAATGAGTCTGTGGTTATCACTTTTACGAATAATGGAATTGGGAGATGTTCAAGGGCAAACGTCACTGAGTACAGCAGACTTCTGCTGTGAACTGAATACAGCCGAGTTACCCCGGAAAAGTTTTCCCAGAAGATCCCACAGCTGCAGATGCGCTGCACAGACAATATGCACGAGAAATAAGAAAATGGAAGATTTGATAAACAAACGAGGACGTAGATAACATGGAAATTTGAATCATATAGCCATGAAGGCATACTGTTTTCATAACTGCATATGATCTTTGGACAAACAATAAGAGAATGTAACTGGTTAACTAAGCATGTAAACGTTGCAAAAGTGAAAAAAATCAACACTATTAACTGTAACTGTATAATCAATGAATTTGAACAATCGTTTACTGTTGATTAGTATGCCCAAATATATCGTATAATAAGTAATTCCTGATGCAATGTATCGATCAGGAAATCAACACATCCCAAATCTCACCAGGCTCCGGCACCTCCTATCTTTCAGAAAACACGTCACTATTTCCTTCATCCAGCCCACACCGCTATCCGTCCTGTGTTCCTGGCTGGCCTGCTGTTAATGTTCCCTCACTGCGCTCTAACTTATTGGACTGGATGGGCCGATCTGGATTCCTGTGTTGCAATGACATTGTGAATCTACATTTATTGGGACTTCAATTGCATCTCAGTTTTGGTTGGGCTGAACAACACTCATATGTACAGGAGTGGAATCAGTGTTGCTGTTCTTCAGAATGAAATATCTGTGTGTAAGAAATTCCATCCGGATCATTTGAGTTGTTATAAGCATTTGGTCATTTTGATCTGTTTCTCAGTTCGTTAAGTATTTTCCTGGGAAGTGGAACTGACTGAGGACCAGTTGCCATTCTGTCTGGCAGCCTTGAGCAATGTGTCAGAATCTGTCAGTAACTTATCAGCCCCAGCATAGTATCCAACATCTCACTGCCCGATTCTGCTGACAATACACAGTTTGCACCCAAATGTTGCTGGCTTCAATAAATAAACGCTGCTTTGTGGGTTACGGAATATGGGTGAAAGTGGACGTGAAAGACCAGGTCCTACGTTTGAGCCTATTTGATGATGAGCGTAATTTTAACTTACCTGGAGAGGTTAAAAGCGAAAGGTTTGCACATTTAACACTTACGAGCTGAATCGCCGCAATCTCCTTGTGGCAGTATGCGTGGACTGTGCACATACATTTCTTTTGAATGTGAGCACTTGGCAGGCTGGCAAACAGCAGCAGATCAGATTGTTCTCCACTCCAAGGAGAGGATAAACTAGCTGTCGGATAGGGCACTGGAGTTTCAGGTGGTAGAGGTTCAGAGAATGAGGGGTGCCCCATAATCACATGAATGAAATACCTCACCCTGTTGTTTGCCTCTTCCTCCAAAAAAGATATTGCCCTTCATGGCCTCACATCCCTTCCATTTCCTCCTAAAGAACAAAGGACATTTGAGTCCGACTTCAATGACTAATGTTTCCCTTCCCCCTGGAATATGCTGCAAAGGGACCAATCTGTTCGAGCTTTTTTTGTAATTACTATTATTCATTCATGGCATGTGGCTGTCGCTAGCTGGACCAACATTTATTATACATTGCTCTTTGGAAGCTGATGCTGAACAGCCTATTTGAACCACGGCAGACCATGTGGCGTACATGTACCTACAGTATTGATAGGCAGTGAATTCCTGCAATTGATCGAGCGACAGTGAAGTGAACGGCTTGATATTTTGCAGTGAGAAGGTTAATTCGCATGAAGGTGAATTGAAGCTGGCACCGGCCCCGTGTATGTCAGGACCTTTTCCTCGAACTGGCTTTGAAACGTGCAGTGTAAGGAGGCTGGATGACATCTTGCAGCTCATGTTGTAAATTTGATGTCACTGTGTTTCGGTCCTGGATGGTAGGATTTCTTGTGGCTGCGGTGTCACAGCCCTCACACTTTTCAAAGCTACAAACTTGAGTACATAATTTCAAACACTCTACCTAAAATTGGCTACACATTGAAAGATATAAAGGCCAATGTACTGCTCGACCTCCCGCCTAAGCCAAGGCAGAGCATCGTTCTCTCCAGAACACGTTGCCCAAATTTTAGTCGAGCGTTATTGATCGCAACTGGCTACAACTCATGGACTCACCAAAAGACTTGCGGGAGCAGACAGACTCAAGTTGTGAGCACAGTGCTGTTGTTAGATTGTAAAATGCGTGTAGCAGACATATGTCATGAATAATATATATTTGAGTGCATTGATAACCAGACGATCAGTTGGAAGATGTTCAGCCACACATGTATGTTGCACCATCCATTAAGCTTCAATGTATCCATGACCTGTCTCAACATAACGGTCTTAAGACCATAAGACCATAAGACATAGGAGCGGAAGTAAGGCCATTCGGCCCATCGAGTCCACTCCACCATTCAATCATGGTTGATTTCAACTCCATTTACCCGCTCTCTCCCCATAGCCCTTAATTCCTCGAGAAATCAAGAATTTATCAATTTCTGTCTTGAAGACGCTCAACGTCTCGGCCTCCACAGCCCTCTGTGGCAATGAATTCCACAGACCCACCACTCTCTGGCTGAAGAAATTTCTCCTCATCTCTGTTCTAAAGTGACTCCCTTTTATTCTAAGGCTGTGCCCCCGCGTCCTAGTCTCCCCTGTTAATGGAAACAACTTCCCTACGTCCATCCTATCTAAGCCGTTCATTATCTTGTAAGTTTCTATCAGATCTCCCCTCAACCTCCTAAACTCCAATGAATATAATCCCACGATCCTCAGACGTTCATCGTATGTCAGGCCTACCATTCCTGGGATCATCCGTGTGAATGTCCGCTGGACCCGCTCCAGTGCCAGTATGTCCTTCCTGAGGTGTGGGGCCCAAAATTGCTCACAGTACTCCAAATGGGGCCTAACCAGTGCTTTATAAAGCCTCAGAAGTACATCCCTGCTTTTGTATTCCAAGCCTCTTGAGATAAATGACAACATTACATTTGCTTTCTTAATTACGGACTCAACCTGCAAGTTTACCTTTAGAGAATCCTGGACTAGGACTCCCAAGTCCCTTTGCACTTTAGCATTATGAATTTTGTCACCGTTTAGAAAATAGTCCATGCCTCTATTCTTTTTTCCAAAGTGTCTTTGTTCCATAATCCTCATTAACATTGAGTAGCAAATGTCTAATTATCTCAGCTTTCAAGTTTATCATCGACCTATGTTCATTGACATCTGGGAAGGTTTAACACTTCTAAAACTATGTCTCTGATAATGTTGTTTCCAATATGGCGCGACACTCCCGAGGCAGTAGAGATCATTCCAACCTATCCAACAATTCTCTAATATTTCGGAATATTGGCGATGCTTAAACAATGGGAAGAGTACGTTTGGCGTCCCGACATAAAACAATATTAGTTGGGCCCATTTTGCATAAATCTAACACCGAATGTCGAATTCTGGTTAATGCTAAGAGGTGGAGCACTAATATGTCCCAAATTCGCCCTTTGTTCCCTGCTGTGTTATTGTTCTTTCTCCATAAATCCACGTTACATCACTTTTACACTTAAATCAGTCGAAATGAACATCTGGACGACATTTTGAATATTTCATACATAGAAACATAGAACAATAGACAATAGGTGCAGGAGTTGGCCTTCGGCCCTTCAAGACTGCACCACCGTTCAATATGATCATGGATGATCATGCACTTTCAGTATCCCATCTCTGTGCTCTCTCCATTCTCCATGATCCCATTTAGCAATAAGGGACACGTCCAGCTCTTTCTTGGACATATTTAACGAAATGTCCCCAACAGCTTTCTGTAGTGGAGAATTCCACAGGTTCACAACTCTGAGGGCATACAAAGTTAATAATCATATAGATGAGCACCCGTTGGGTTAATCTTGGACACGTTGAAGGGGCAATCCATTAAAGGAGTCCAACATTAACTGGAATCAAGTCATTTTTAAAAAATAAATTTGGAGAGAAAGATCTTCGTAATGATTGATCTCGGGAAGGTTCACCAGCAGACTTTGTTGCATTTCAAATACGAATAAAACAAGGAAGGCACTAACCATTTTATCCATCTTCCTGCTTTCAAAATGTTATCAAGTTATCCTCACTTTCCTGCCATGTAAAAAGATCCTCCCCTCAATTAATAATCCAATACATCCTTTGAGGTGACGAGTGGATTTTTCCCCAATAACAATATAGGGAGCGTGTTCCAACTCACAACTCTGCATAAAAAAACAAATCTTGCCATCTTCCATTTAATTCTTTTGACAATTTTGTACATCTGCACCTACTGGCTCGCTAATCTCCTGCTTCAGAACAACTTCAAGGGTCACTACTGGGCGAAGAGATCGGAAGCGCTCCCTGGTGTCCTTGGGCCAATAATGATCAATCTTCCAAGAAATCCTTTGCTATTTGTAGCACCTTACTCTGAGCAAATTAGTTGTCACATTTGCTATATTACAACACTGACATTCGTTAGACACAATATCACTAGATCAGATAACATTTTTAAGTTATGGTGAAATCTCGCTCTCATTCGTATTTATTTCTCTCTCTTGCAAATTTATATCTCAGTGTAAGAAGTAGAGACTGTCACTATGTTTTATGGTTAATTCAAATGTGCCTTGTGATTTGTACTGGAGTCTGTCTGCAAATAACACAGGGTGGTTTAACTGTAAACTGGTCTAAGGACGAGTCCAGTAATATGAATGTGAAGAATGATGCAGATATTTGCAATTGGTGACGAGGACATCAGACCCCAAAACACATGTTGACTTCAAGTTATAAAGAGCTGTACTGGAACCCAGCCCTTTATTTGTGAAATTGAAGACTGTTGTGATGAGAGATAGCACACACATATTTTCAATAATATAGACATTATGACAGTTCGGCCTGCATTTAAAACAGATGAATATTTGAGCATTTTATTCATCACACAACTTCGTCTGAGAGCTCGTGTTCATTTTGTACAGTGAACTCATTGCAGTATAGCATGTGGCTGCAGCATTCACCTGGCGGACCTTGAGGACGAAGGCCTAGGAAGGATCTCATTGTGGTTGATAAGATTGGGGAATAAACAGTGCAGATACTAAAACACTTGGGAGCTGCAGGTCACTTGCGGTTTTTTTTCTCAGGAGAAATGGATGTGCACTTAAGCTGCCGAATAGAATCATAGAATCCTACAGTGCCGAGAGGGACCATTCGGCCCATCGAGTCTGCACTGATCACAATCCCACCCAGGTCCTTTCCCTACAACCCTATGCATTTGTCCTCGCTAATCCCCCTGACACGCAGGGGGAATTTAGAATGACCAATCTACCTACCTCTCCACACACATCTTTGGGCTGTGGGAGGAAACCGGAGAACCCGGAGGAAACCCACGCAGACACGAGGAGAATGTGCAAACTCCACATAGACAGTGACCCGGCCGGAATTCGAACACGGATCCCTTGCGCTGTGAGACAGCCGTGTCGCCTTCCTGTCTGACGGAGGTTTCGACTCAGTAAGTAATGTTCCTGAATCTGAGCCTGAAGCTCGGCGTTCAAGACCCACACCAGGATATGTTATACTTGGATTCTGTTTATACTTGGACTTGCCAATATTATTTCAGACAGCCAAGATCGGGAAAGGTCGGGGTGTGTGTGTGTGTGCGCGCACGCACGGGGGGTGGACGTGGCTCTGAATTCTTGAAGTACAGCCAGGAGAACTTCTTGAGACAATGCATTGAAAGTGCCTCAAAATCCGGCATTGCAACGATATCAGCAAATGAAGCTGGCAGGTGATACATGTGCCAGATCGTCGATGTGAAACACAATATTGAAAAAAAATTGCAACAGTCCTAACCCAAAATAACGACTGGATGATCCATATTGGGCTCGTCTTGAAGTCTGTAGCATTAGAGATGAAGATCTACAGCCTAGTGGATTCATTCAACGAGTTATAATGATACAGCTGGGAGCTGGTGGAGACAGCCTGCAGGAAGCAGTAATGAAGAGGTAGATTGTCCCCACAGAGAGACAGTAAGATCGGTTTTCATATTCCGGGACAGCTCGTTCCTCATAGATTACAAAATAATTCCGCACGAGGTTTGTTCCATTCCTCACATTTGTACAGCCTTGTCCAACCACCTTTGGAAATATTACAGAGAGGATTTTCAACATGTTTGGGAGAAGTGCAATTTGAACCGGAATTACAGGGCTAATATGTCCTGGCGTGGGTCTTGAACACGGATGTTCAAGCTCTGATGCAGCAGCGCTACATACGTAACCAAGAACTCGGTTAGACAGAATGGCGAGTGGTGACAGGGCAGTACCGCTTCAGAGGGAAATAGTTAAAACAAAAACGGATTAAATGGTATTTATTTAATCCTCAGTCCAGAATAAGGCAGGGTGTGAGAAGCAGCGAAATATCGCATGACAAGAGAATGTGATGCTTAAGTTCATAGAAACTAAGGGCAGGAGTACATAATTCGTCCTTTCGATCCTGCTGTGCCATTGAATATGGTCATGGCTGATCGTCTATCTCAATGCGATAATCCAGCATTCTCCCCATTACCCATCATGTCATCAAACTCATTAAAAATATATAGGTTTGAATGCATTCGGTGACCTGGCCCCTACATTCTTTTGTGACAGTTAATTTCATAGATTCGTTACAATTTGAGGGAAGAAATATTTTTTCCTCAAATTTTAAATGGTCTGCCAGATATCCAGAGTCTGTGTACAGTCGTTTTAAATTCGACAGACAGAGAACGCATCTGGACTGCATTTAGTCTGGATAAGCCTGTTAATGTTCTTTACTATACGTTTCAATCAGGCCTTCTGACGCCAGTCTAAACTTTAGTGAATGCCTGTCCGTTCGAAGAAATATCTCTTGATAGCACAGTCTCAACAAACACAAGTATCTGTCTTGTGAACTTCTGCTGCAGTCCACCTGTGGGAAGTAGATCATTTCTTAGGTAGAGTGACCAAATGTGGACGCAACACTCCAGCTGTGTTGTCATCAATATCCTGGATAACTGCAGTAAATCATCCGTATTCTGGACTCTTGCAATGAAGGCCAACTTACCATTTACCCACATAATACTGTGTGTTGCACCTGCGTCTCGACGTTTATTGAATGAGTCACATGGATAACCACATTGGTTTGCACAGCCGCAAACCACTCGATATCGCCATTTAAATAATGCTCTTCCTTTCTGTTTTTAAAACGGAAGTATAGGGGAAAGGATGGAGGAGCTGAGAGCTTCAATGTAAGGAGACGGGCACAAGCAGCAATTGCGATGGGCTCGGGGGGCGGGATGGTTGCTGAGAGGCTCTTTGCACAGGGTATATTTAAAATATGGAATGAGTTGTCTGAGGGACTGACAGCTGCTCTAGACATATTACAAGTTCCTTTACTCATTCGAAACAAATGAACGGCAGCGCCTATTCCAATTTGTCTGATGATCTATAGAGTCAAACTTTTATTTTCTGGATTGACTCAGCTTTCCATGTTTGTGAAACTGAGAATGTGCTATTTCATGTCATAACAGGCTCTCATCTTAGAAACAAAGGTACAGTTTCGGTAACAACTCTTTGTGACTTGATATTAACAATGTCTTTATGGGTCTTAGAAGATACAGGCTAATCTCGGTGTTTGCTTGGAAACAGATGACCCTGTCCCAAGTATAATTACATTCCTCCCTAATCACAGTGAATCAACATCAGTCATTCTTACAATTATTTGCATTAATAAAAGCGTGAATTATACCAGCGTGAATTATTCCAGGGTCTGGTATAATTGACACTCCCCAATTCCAATTACATTACATCGGAATTGCACTCCCAATCAGTAACACTCGTTCAAATCAAGAGAGAGAGAATCCGACAGATCAACAGAAAGACAGACGGGCAGACAGACAGGGGCAGAGGCAATAAGACAGGTTGATAAAATAAGGAAAGAGGGAATGAACGAAATGCCTATAATAGAGAGAATTACATCAAAGGAGGATGTATTTGTCGTAAAAACATTGAAACATGTTTCAGTGAAGTCAAAGGTCTGTTAGTGTAGAGACGAGAGTGCCTAGCAGGGAGTACGGTGAAACAGTAATGGCAGGAGTTGTTGGGGGTTATTCGGGACGCACAAAAGAAATTCATCCCAAGGAGGAGGAAACATGCTCAGGGGAGGACGAGGACAGCATGGAAGGAAATGAAAAAAGCATACAAAGTGGTGAGGATTTGTGGAAACCCAAAGGATTGGGAAGTCTTTAAAGGCGAGCAGAGGACAACTAAAAAGGTAATAAGGGTGTGAAGATAAAATATGAGTGTAAGCTAGCTGGTAATATAAAAGAAGAAAGGAAGAGTTTTTTCAATGTCGAAAAGGTAAGGGAGTGGCAAAAATGGAGAGTGGACCACTGGAAAATGAGGCTGGAGAAGAATTAATAGGAAACAAGGAAGTGGCAGAGCAACTGAATAGTTACTTTGCACCAGTCTTCACGGTGGAAGAAACCAGTGTGATGCCAGAGCTCCACGAGAATCAGAGGCCACAGTTGACTGTAGTGGCCATCACTAAAGTGAAGGTTCTGGGGAAACTGAACGATCTGAACGTGTATATATCACCTGGACCGGATGGACTGCACCCTAGGTTTCTAAAAGTGATAGCTGAGGAAATGGTTGAGGCATTGGTGGTGATCTTTCAGTTATCACTGGAGTCAGGGTGGATCCCAGAGGACTGGACAGTAGCTAATTTAACTCCGCTGTTTAAGAAGAGAAGGAGGGAGCAGATGGGAAATTATGGACTGGTTAGCCTGACTTCGGTCATTTGCAAGATTTTAGAGTTCATTATTAAAGATGAGATCGTGGAGTACTTTGGAAGCGCATGACAAAACAGGACAGAGTCAAAACGGCTTCGTCAAGGGGTGGTCATGGCTGAGAAATCTGTTAGAGTTCCTTGAGGAGGTAACAAGGAAGTTAAATAAAGGCGAACCAGTGTACGAGATATATTTAGATTTCCAGAAGTCCTCTGACAAGGTGCCATAGAGGAGACTGTTAAATAGGTTTAGCACCCATATTGTTAAGGGTAAGATCCTGGCATAAATATAGGATGGGCTGGCTGGCAAAAGGCAGAGGTTGGAGACAAAAGGGTCTTTTTCAGGATGACAAATGGCGACGAACCAGCCTCAGGAGTCGGTACTGGGACCGCAGATTTTTATAATGTACATTAAAAATCTGGGAGAAAGAACTGAAGGCACTGTTGCTAAGTTTGCAGATGATACAAAGATATATAGAGGGACAGATAGTATTGAGGAAGTGGAGGCGGGGGGGGGGGTGGCGCGGGGCAGTGGGGGAGGTTGCAGAAGGACTTGGAAAGGCTAGGAGAATGGGTAAAGAACGGCAGATGGAATACAATGTGGAAAAGTGTGAGGTATGCACATTGGAAAGACGAATGGAGGCACAGGCTATTTTCCAAATGGGGAAATCCTAAGGAAATCAGAAACACAAGGGGACTTGGGAATCCTTGTTCAAAATTCTCGTAAGGTTAACCTGCAGGTTCAGTCGGCAGTTCAGACGGCAAATGCATTGTTAGCATTCAAATTGAGAGGGCGAGAATAAAAGAGCAGGGTTGTAATTCTGAGGCGGTACAAGGCTCTGGTCGGACTCTATTTGGAGTATTGTGAGCAGTTTTGAGCTCCGTATCAAACAATATTTTGTACTTTGGGTACAAAATTGGCTTCTTGGATACAAAGTTGGCTTCTTGACAGAAGCCAGAGGATGGTTGTACAGAGTTGTTTTTCGAGAGGGGGGATTTAATAGTGGGAAATGAGGAAATGGCTGAAACTTAAAATAAGTTTTTTGTGTTGGTCTTCACGTTGGAAGACACAAATAGTTTACCAAATATTAACGATAGAGGGTTGGTAGGAGGAGAGGTACTCAATCCAGTTAAGGTTACCAGGCAGGCAGTGCTTGGTAGACTAACGTGACTGAAGGTGGACAAGTCCCCGGGCCCGGATGGAATGCATCCCAGGGTACTGAAAGAAATATCAGAGGTAATAGCGGATGCGTTAGTGGTTATTTATCAAAATTCGTTGGATTCTGTGGTAGTGCCGGCGGATTGGAAAACGGCTAATGTTACGCCGCTGTTTAAAAAAGGAAATAGACAAAAGGCGGGTAACTACAGGCCGGTTAGCTGAGCGTCTGTAGTTGGGAAAATGCTGGAATCCATCATTAAAGAAGAAATAGCAGGTCATCTGGATAAGAATGGTTCGATTAAGCAGACGCAGCATGGATTCATGAGGGGAACGTCGTGCTTGACGAACTTGTTGGATTATTATGAAGTTGTGACTAGTGCGGTTGACGGAGGGGAACCGGTGGATGCAGTGTTTTTGGATTTCCAAAAGGCCTTTGATAAGGTGCCTCACAAAAGGTTGCTGAAGAAGATTGGGTCACACGGAGTTGGGGGTAGGGTGTTAGCGTGGATTGGGGATTGGCTATCCGACAGGAAGCAGAGAGTTGGAATAAATGGGTGCTTTTCTGGTTGGCGGATGGTAACTAGTGGCGTGCCGCAGGGATCGGTACTGGGGCCTCAACTGTCTACCATTTATATAGACGATCTGGAGGAGGGGACTGAGTGCAGGGGAACAAAGTTTGCAGACAACACAAAGATAAGTCGAAAAGTAAATCGTGTGGAGGGCCGAGGTCTGCAGAGAGATTTGGACAGACTGAGTGAGTGGGCGAGGATCTGGTAGATGGAGTATAACCTTGACAAATGTGAGGTTATTCACTTTGGAGGAAATAATAGCAAATTGGATTATTATCTAAATGGAAAAAAATTACAACATGCTACTGTGCAAAGGGACCTGGGGGTCCTTGTGCATGAGACGCAAAAACCCACTCTGCAGGTGCAGCAGGTGATCAAGAAGGCAAATGGGATGTTGGCCTATATCGCAAGGGGGATAGAATATAAAAGCAGAGATGTCTTGCTGCATCTGTACAGGGCATTGGTGAGGCCGCAGCTGGAATACTGTGTGCAGTATTGGTCCCCTTATTTGAGGAAGGAAATATTGGCCTTGGAGGGAGTGCAGAGAATGTTCACCAGGTTGATACCAGAGATGAGGGGTGTTGATTATGAGGTGAGACTGAGCAGATTGGGTTTGGACTCGTTGGAATTCAGAAGGCTGAGGGGGGATCTGATAGAGACCTATAAGATAATGAAGTGGCTGGAAAGGGTAGAGGTGGAGAGATTAGAAACATAGAAAACTACAGCACAAAACAGGCCCTTCGGCCCCACAAGTTGTGACGAACATTTCCCTACCTTTTCGGCCCACCGATATCCCTCAATCCTATTAAGTCCCATGTACTCATCCAGGAGTCTCTTAAAATACCCTATTGAGTTTGCCTCCACCAGCACTGACGGCAGCCGATTCCACTCGCCCACCACCCTCTGTGTGAAAAACATCCCCCGAACATTTCCCCTATATCTACCCCCCAGCACCTTAAACCTGTGTCCTCTCGTAGCAGCCATTTCCACCCTAGGAAAAAGCCTCTGAGAGTCCACTCGATCTATGCCTCTCAACATCTTATATACCTCTATTAGGTCTCCTCTCATCCTACGTCTCTCCAAGGAGAAAAGACCGAGCTCCCTCAGCCTATCCTCATAAGGCATGCCACTCAATCCAGGCAACCTCCTTGTGAATCTCCTCTGCACCCTTTCAATCTTTTCCACATCCTTCCTGTAATGAGGTGATCAGAACTGAGCATAGTACTCCAAGTGGGGTCTGACGAGGGTCTTATATAGCTGCACCATTATCCCCGGACTCCTAAACTCAATCACTCGATTGATAAAGGCCAGCACACCATACGCCTTCTTAACCACCTCCTCCACCTGCGGGGTCGATTTTAGAGCTCTATGGACCCGGACCCCAAGGTCCTTCTGATCCTCTGCCGTACTAAGAGTCTTTCCCTTTATATCGTACTCCCCCAAAGGCCCCCCAACAGCCCAAGGGAAGTGGAAGAACGGATATGTCAGGAGATACAGGATAGTTGCAGGAAAAATAGGGTTGTTGTAGTGGGAGACTTCAATTTCCCTGGTATAGACTGTAAATCGCTGAGAGCAGGGACTCTGAATGGGGAGGAATTTGTAAAATGCGTACAGGAGGGTTCTTTGGAACAATATGTAGATAGCCCGACTAGAGAGGGGGCTATACTGGACCTCGTACTGGGCAATGAGCCCGGTCAGGTCTTCAAAGTTTCGGTAGGGGAACATGTGGCAAATAGTGACCACAATTCTGTTAGCTTTAGGATAGTGATGGAGAAGGATGAGTGGTGTCCCAAGGGTAAGGTGTTGGATTGGGGGAAGGCTAACTTTAGTGGGATTAGGCAGAAATTGGCAGCTCTTGATTGGGAGAGGCTGTTTGAGGGTAAATCCACATCTGGCATGTGGGAGTCTTTTAAGGAACAGTTGTTAGGGCTACAGGACAGGCATGTAAAAAAGAAGGGGAGGAAGGGTAGGATTCGAGAACCGTGGATAACCAGGGAAATTGAGGGATTGGTCAAAAAGAAAAGAGAGGCGTATGTTAGGTCCAGGCAGCTAAAAACGGAGGGAGCTCTGGAGGAGTACAAAGAAAGTAGGAAAGAACTGAAACGGGGAATTAGAAGGGCAAAAAGGGGTCACGAAATGTTCTTGGCAGACAGGTTCAAGGAGAATCCCAAGGCATTTTATTCATACGTTAGGAACAAAAGGGTTGTCAGGGAAAAAATCGGACCTCTCAGGGACCAAAGTGGGGAATTATGCTTGGAGCCGAAAGAAGTAGGGGAGATCCTAAATGAATACATTGCGTCGGTATTCACAAAGGAGAGGGATGTGTTGACTGGGAGTGTCTCGGAGGGGAGTGTTGAACCGTTGGAGAAAATCTCCATTACAAAGGAGGAAGTGTTAGGTTTGTTAGAGAATATAAAGACTGACAAATCCCCAGGGCCTGATGGAATCTATCCAAGGCTGCTCAGGGAGACGAGAGATGAAATCGCTGGGCCTCTGACGCAAATCTTTGTCTCGTCACTGGACGCAGGTGAGGTCCCAGAGGATTGGAGGATAGCTAATGTGGTCCCGTTATTTAAGAAGGGTAGGAAGGATAACCCGGGTAATTATAGGCCAGTGAGCTTGACGTCTGTGGTGGGGAAGTTGTTGGAGAAGATTCTTAGAGATAGGATGTATGCACATTTAGAAAGGAATAAACTCATTAACGATAGTCAGCATGGTTTTGTGAGAGGGAGGTCATGCCTCACTAACCTGGTGGAGTTTTTTGAAGAAGTGACCAAAATGGTTGACGAGGGAAGGGCCGTGGATGTCGTCTATATGGACTTTAGTAAAGCGTTTGACAAAGTTCCTCATGGTCGGCTGGTGAAAAAGGTTGGATCTCATGGGAGAAAGGGGAAGGTGGCTAGATGGGTGGAGAACTGGCTTGGTCACAGAAGACAGAGGGTGGTAGTGGAAGGGTCTTTTCCGGCTGGAGACCTGTGACTAGTGGTGTTCCGCAGGGCTCTGTATTGGGACCTCTGCTGTTTGTGATTTATATAAATGATCTGGAAGAAGGTGCAACTGGGGTGATCAGTAAGTTTGCGGACGACACAAAATTGGCAGGACTTGCAGAAAGTGAGGAGCATTGTCAGAAGCTACAGAAGGATATAGATAGGCTGGAAATTTGGGCAAAGAAATGGCAGATGGAGTTCAATCCTGATAAATATGAAGTGATGCATTTTGGTAGAAATAATGTAGGGAGGAGCTATACGATAAATGGCAGAACCATAAAGGGTGTAGGTACGCAGAGGGACCTGGGTGTGCAAGTCCACAGATCCTTGAAAGTGACGTCACAGGTGGAGAAGGTGGTGAAGAAGGCAAATGGCATGCTTGCCTTTATAGGACGGGGCATAGAGTTTAAATGTTGGGGTCTGATGTTGCAGATGTATAGAACGTTGGTTCGGCCGCATTTGGAATACTGCGTCCAGTTCTGGTCGCCACACTACCAGAAGGACGTGGAGGCTTTCGAGAGAGTACAGAGGATGTTTACCAGGATGTTGCCTGGTATGGAGGGGCTTAGTTATGAGGAGAGATTGGGTAAACTGGGGTTGTTCTCCATGGAAAGACGGAGGATGAGGGGGGACTTAATAGAGGTGTTTAAAATTATGAAAGGCATAGATAGGGTGAACGGTGGGAAGCTTTTCCCCAGGTCGGTGGTGACGTTCACGAGGGGTCATAGGTTCAAGGTGAAGGGGGGGAGGTTTAACACAGATATCAGGAGGACATATTTTACACAGAGGGTGGTGGGGGCCTGGAATGCGCTGCCAGGCAAGGTGGTGGAGGCGGACACACTGGGAACGTTTGAGACTTATCTAGACAGCCATATGAACGGAGTGGGAATGGAGGGATACAAAAGAATGGTCTAGTTTGGACCAGGGAGCGGCGCGGGCTTGGAGGGCCGAAGGGCCTGTTCCTGTGCTGTATTGTTCTTTGTTCTTTGTTCATCCCATTCGACTTGCCAAAATGGGCCACGAGGCATTTATCTGGGTTGAAGTCCATCTGCCACTTCTCCGCCCAGTCTTGCATCCTATCTATGTCCCTCTGTAACTTGTGACATCCCTCCAGACTATCCACAACCCCACCAACCTTCGTGTCGTCGGCAAACTTACCAACCCATCCCGCCACTTCCTCATCCAGGTCATTTATGAAAATGACAAACAGCAAGGGTCCCAGAACAGATCCCAGATCCCTGGGGCACACCACTGGTGACCGACCTCCAATTAGAAAAAGACCCATCTATACACACTCTCTGCCTCCTTTGGGCAAGCCAGTTCTGGATCCACAGGGTAGCAGCCCCTTGGATCCCATGCCCTCTCACTTTTTCGAGAAACCTTGCATGGGGGACCTTATCAAACGCCTTGCTACAATCCATATAAACCACATCTACTGCTTTCCCTTTGTCAATGTGTTTAGTCACATTTTCGAAGAACTCCACCAGGCTCGTAAGGCACGATCTGCCTTTGACAAAGCCATGCTTTCCACTTAGAGATGAAACTAGAACTCGAGGGCACAGCCTCAAAATAAAGGGGGGTCAGTTTAGGACAGAGTTGAGGAGGAACGTCTTCTCTCAGAGGGTGGTGAATCTCTGGAATTCTCTGCCCACTGAAGTGGTGGAGGCTACCTCGTTGAATATGTTTAAATCACGGATAGATGGATTCCTGATCGGTACGGGAATTAGGGGTTATGGGGATCAGGCGGGTAAGTGGAACTGATCCACTTCAGATCAGCCATCATCTTATTGAATGGCGGGGCAGGCTTGAGGGGCTAGATGGCCTACTCCTATTTCTTGAGTTCTTATGTTCTTAAAGTGCAGGCCTGTGACCAGCGGTGTGCTTCGGGGATCAGTGCTGGGCCCACTGTTATTTGTCATTTATATTAATGAATAGGTTGAAAATATCAGAGGCATGGTTAGGAAGTTTGCAGATGCCACCTGGATTCGTGGCAGTGAAGAAAGTTATCTTCAATTGCAAAGGGATCTTGATCAAATGGGCCAGTGGGCTGACGAATGGCAGATGGAGTTTAATTTAGACAAATGCAAGGTCATGCATTTTGGCAGATTGAACCACGGCAGGACTTACTCAGTAAATGGTAGGGCGTTGGGGAGAGTTACAGAACAAAGAGATGAAGGGGTGCATGTTCATAGCTCCTTGAAAGTGGATTCACAGGTGGACAGAGTGGTGAAGAAGGCATTCGACATGCTTGGTTTCATCGGTCAGAACATTGAATACAGGAGTTGGGATGTCTTGTTGCAGTTGTACAAGGCATTGGTAAGGCCACACTTGGAATACTGTGCGCAGTTCTGGTCACCCTATTATAGAAAGGATATTATTAAACTGGAAAGAGCGCAGAAACGATTTACCAGTATGCTACCGGGACTTGTTCGATTGAGTTATAAGGAGAGGCTGAATAGACTGCGACTTTTGTCTCTGGAGCATATGAGGCTGAGGGGTGAACTTATAGAGGTCTATAAAATAATGAGGAGCATAGACAAGGTAGATAGTCAATATCGTTTCCCAAAGGTAGTCAATATCTTTTCCCAAAGGTACTGCGAGGCTTGGAAAGAGTTCATGTGGACAGGATGTTTCCACTGATACGAAAAAAATAACGAGAACCAGAGGACAAAATCTCAGACTAAATCCTTTAGAACAGAGATGAGGCTGAATTTCTTCAGCCAGGCAGTGGCGAATCTGTGAAACTCTTTGCCGCAGAAGGCTGTGGAGGTCAGTTCATTGAGTGTCTTCAAGACGGAGATAAATATGTTCTTGATTAATAAGGGGATCATGGGGTTATGGGGAAAAGGCAGGAGAATGAGGATGAGAAATATATCAGCCATGATTGAATGGTGAAGCAGACTCGATGGGCCGAGTGGCCTAATTCTGCTCCGATGTCTTATGCCTTATGTGGGAAATGATACAGTCAATTGGCGCACAGCAGTCTGCCGCCAATAGGAATGTGATTCAGCTTCGGAAATCTGTGCTGGTTGTTTTGGAGAAGGGGTACACATTGCGCCATAACGTTAGGGTGAGCTCCACAACTCTTCTCCAAATAATGGCCTTTGGAGATTTTGGAAGGTGGGAGATTGGGGAACCAGTAGACACAGATCTTTTTCATTTTCAAAAGCAATAAATTGAAGGTAAACATGTTTGTTTTAACGAAAATATTTGCTTTTACCTCTGGGACTCCACTGCTGCAATGCCAATGAAAAAATAAATCATCAGTCTCTTTCAAATGCAGAACTTGATAATTTACGGAGGGCAGATTTGCCTGGCGAGGAATAACGGTCAAGGGGAATAGATGATAATTTTACAGCATTTTTAAAGAGTCACAATGGGCCCAATTACCTCTTATAACTCATGCAGTATTTTATTTTAAAATACAACTCAGTGTTCTGGTAAGGGTGTGTCAGACATCATTAGTATAACAACACCAGGTTAACGTCCAACAGGTTTATTTGGTAGCAAAAGCCACTAGCTTTCGGAACAGGCTGTCCCTTCGTCAGGTGGGTGGGAGTTCTGATCACAAACAGGGCACAAAGACACAAACTCACTTTACATGAATAATGATTGGAATGTGAGTCTTTACAGCTAATCAAGTCTTAAAGGTACAGACAGTGTGAGTGGAGGGAGCATAAAGCACAGGTTAAAGAGATGTGTATTGTCTCCAGACAGGACAGCTAGTGAGATTTTGCACATCCAGGCATGCTGTGGGGGGTACAGATAGTGTGACATGAACCCAATATCCCGGTTGAGGCTGTCCTCATGTGTGCGGAACCTGGCTATCAGTCTCTGCTCAGCGACTCTGCGCTGTCGTGTGTCGTGAAGGCCGCCATGGAGAATGCTTACCCGGAGATCAGAGGCTGAATGCCTGTGACGGCTGAAGTGCTCCCCAAAAGGAATAGAACAGCCTTGCCTGGTGATTGTCGAGCGGTGTTCACTCATCCGTTGTCGTAGCGTCTGCATGGTTTCCCCAATGTACCATGCCTGTTCCGAAAGCTAGTGGCTTTTGCTACCAAATAAACCTGTTGGACTTTAACCTAGTGTTGTGAGACTTCTTACTGTGTTTACCCCAGTCCAACGGCGGCATCTCCACATCAGACATCATTACTCAGACGTGTCCCACCAACTGATAAGTAACACAGTTGATACCAGTTAATTGTCGACTCAGTTACTGAAATGTCCTCACAACATTTACAAGTCGAAGACAAGCGGCGCCCTGTGTGTATGATTATTAACTACACAACACTCCCTACGTTCATAAAGAGAGCTCCGGTGTTCAGCTATCGCATTCTAATCCTGAGCTGATCATTGGAGAATGATAAAGCTGCTGCTTCTCGTAATAGCCTTCCTGGTGCTCATGCAGCCCATAGCTGCCGATGGAGGAGTGAGTGCATCACTTCGAATCGGAGGTTAGTCTATCACTCAGTGCAAAGTGTCTTTACATATTCAGATCGACACGAGATGGACATCAGCTGAGCAGCCCCGAGCTGACATTCAATTGGGTCACAGCTGCTAAGAATATGTGCGCTATCAGCTGACTTCTGTTATCAATGAAGTCTTGTTTTTATTTCCCAGGGCGCCGTTTGACATGTTCAGAAGCTGGAGCGAGATGCAGACTGAATGGCTGCAAAAGAAACGAGGTCCGATTGGAGGAAACATGCTTAAAGATATTGAAGTGCTGCAAGATTAAAGAGTGACCAAAACGAACAAGTCCCACAGCGACAGCCATCTGACACCGACTGTGATTTCTGTAATTTCTGGTTCTGTTACCTTATATAGTTCCCATGACCCACTGCTTTCTGAAACATGTGAATAAAACTAGCTTCATTGATCAAGGTCTCTTTTCCATGTCTCATTTCTGACTTGAATCGAAGCTTCAGCATATTGCCTGAGAGGGGAGGAAGGTCTGAAAGTGGCAAAGTAAATGAGACAACTTGTACTCCCAAAGTAATCACGATATATGATACATAATAGAAATTCAGTGCCACTGCACAGTTATGCACATTGCTTGAGTGTTGATCTCTCTCTCCCTTTCTCTCGCTCGTTCCCGTCCCACCACCACTCCTCTCGGTCTTTCTCTATCTCTCTCTATCTCTCTCTCCCTCTCTCCATTTTCTCTGAAAGAAGTCTCACAACGCCAGGCTCGAGTCCAAAAGCTGTGTTTGGAACCACGAGCTTTCAGAGTGCTGCTCCTTCATCTGTTCAGTGGAGGTTAATTCATCAACACGGCATGTGTAGGAAAATACACAATTTCAAGACAATCAGGCTGGATTGTGAACAGTGGTTGGGACGTGAGTCTTTACAGGCAATCGAATACATTCAGGTACAAAGAGTATGCGTGGAGAGAGGGAAAATCACAGGTTAAAGAGATGTGAATTGCCTCAAGCCTCGGGAGTTCGTAAGATTTTGCAAACCCAAGCAGTATGGTGGAGGTTACAAATAGTTTGACAGGAATCCAAGATCCCGGTTGAGGCCATGCTCATTAAAGGCGGAATTTGTCGATCAGTTTCTGCTCAGTGATTCTGCGTTGTCATGTGTCTTGAAGGCCGTCTTGGAGAACACTTACCAGAAGATCGGAGGCTGAATGCCCTTGACTGCTGAAGTGCTCCCAGGCTGGAAGGGGACACTCCTATCTTGCAATTGCTTTGCAGCGTATGTTCGTCTGTTGTCCTCGCGTCTGCATGGTCTCGCCGAAGTACCACACATTGGGACCTGCCCTCCATTCTCTGTCTTCGTCACCCATAGTTTCTCTCTCCTATTTTATGTTGTTCCCCATTCCCCTCCCCTTTTTTCCCCCCTTCATGCGTCTATCTGTCTCTCTATTTCATTTGAATCTTGCTCTCCCTCCAGGCTCCATAACAATTTCTCCCCTACAAATAAATATTTCCTCAACTCTCCCTTACACACACGTCTCTTCCACACTCTCTCCTCTCTCCTACTTCCTCCCCACTCGTTATACACCCAACACTCTCCCTAACTCTCAAACCCTCCCCCTAACAAAGGTTAACGTTCGAAATCATTATTTTCCTTGTCCCTCGCATACCCTCCACTATCCCAATAATCGCTTTCATTCTGTCGAACAGTCCCTCGCGTATCTGTAACTCTGCCTTCCCTCTGCCTTACGTTTCCTTTTCCCTAAAGTTCCCGACTTTCTTTCTGTCACTCCACCTCCTGTTTCTAACACTCACTCGGATTTTTCTAATGCTTCTTTCCATCGCTTCAAACAATTGGTCACCTTTCTTAAACCCACCCTCCATTCTGCCCAGTGCCCTCTTACTAACACTTCCTCTCTTCTTCCTGACACTCCCTCAACTCTCTATAATACTGCCTCCTATCTCAGTAAAACTCACTCACCTCTCCCTAACGCACCTTCCCCTCTCGCTAACAGACCAGCGCTTATCATTGTGGCACAATTGCCGTCATCCATTACTTTTGAATGTTGCTATTTGAATGCAAGCATTTTCATTTTCTACGTCGGCTCAACGCCCCGTGGAATCTCAGAATAAGATCAAATGTGACACAGATAAAACTCCTGCTGCTTCACAGTAATCACCTTACTTTAGCTGATGAAAAAGCTGCAATTTTCCAACTAACACTGACTAGCTGATGCATTGAAGTTCAGCAATGCTTTTTAGAATAATTTGCAGTAACACCGGCACGAATTGCACATCGTATGGGAGAACGTCAATGCCCAAGTGTCACACTGGCTCGGTAACAACATTGATGACTAGCATGGCTCAGCTCTGAGAGAGAAAAAATTATATTAGACAGACTGGCCCAGCGCCAGGCTCTGAATAAATCCAGAAGAGGAGGAAACATCCATTTATTGTATTTTCCTTTCAAATCTCGCTTTTGCATCAATAATATGTCGATGATATTACTGCAAGTTGTGATTGGTACGGAGTATGTTCAGAGACAAAGTGTTGTCCGCACACTGAGGATATATTCTATCATGTTGTGTGATATTGCCATTGTGTCCAACAGAGTACAGTGGACATCCATGTGAGACCATGAGCCACATAAAGAAGCAACATTATTGCTTACAAATGCAAACTGTAATTTCATGCTCAGGCATATGGCTCGCACTCCAAATCCACTGTGAGTGTATATGCTCCAACTCTGGAATACAGGAAGATAGGTCACCAGCAATTTCTAGGGGAGAGTTAACAATGTTCAAAATGTTGGGCCTAATAAGAGAGATGCACATTTTAGACAGGTATAAGGTATAAGCTGAATGTTTGCTGCTTGCACTGGGGTGATAAAACACAATTAAGACCTGTAAGTTGTAAAGGCCTCATGTGCAATATACGTGCACACACTGCCGAGTTGAACAAGCAACTGCTAACGTGAGGTTACAGTGGGAATATTGTGGTAACTTGCATATGTCAGAGTCACAAAGGATATTAAATGACGGCGATTCTGACATTGTGAAATTAGGAACGTCTGTAGATTTTTCTGGAGGTGAATATTTTGGTTTCGAAACATAACTCGCCTGACTGATATATCTCACGTACAACTTGTTACTCTGTCATGTTGCAAGCTGTCTGCAGGTGGCCACTTCTTATCAGTTCAATCAAACCTCTCGCAGAGAGAGTTAAATGGATATGATCATTACGCAAAGATAATTTAATGGAAGGGTCATTTATTTTTCTCTCACACAGGTTACCTACATTTTTTATATTCTGAACATTGGGTGATCGAACCTAACTAGTGAAAGGTAATTAACATTTTAGCATGATAGGAAGCACATCTGGCCGATTAGCCCCTGAATTAACGATTAGATTTGACCTGTGGTGAGAGATGGCTCTCGCTACAAAAAGCTGGAAGTAAAGCATGGTTCCTTGGAGATGAGAAATAGAGCATGTTAGGAAGCATCCGCAGGGATAGTTTCTTGACTGTGTAAAGTTAGGAACACGGAAGTATAGCATATAGACAAATAAATTGTTGTGACATTGGAGGGGGAATTTTTTAACCAGCTACTAAGGTTTAAGCAAAATATACAAGGCACTGACAATACTACCAGTAAAGAGTTAAATGATTCTTGAAGTGAATTTCAAAAGCTAATGAGACAAATGCTTTACACATGTATAGACGCAGTAATAGAATCAAACAAGTAATTACTTATTTTAAAACATTACTGAAATGCATTTTAAGTATTCTATGAATCATTGTTCACTTCAGCCAAGAGCAGGGTTCTGGCAAATGTGAAGCGTTCAGAACCAAAGGCCTTGGACTCCGAGCAGTTAGCAGAATTCTTAACAGAAATTTCTTGTGAGGAAACATATTTTTGCAATTTTATGAACAGGGACATTCATTGCCTAGGCATAGAATAGATACGTACCTGGAGCAGGAACACATGTCAATTGAAATTGGCAGTGAGCCGGTGGGAATTTTCACTTTTACCTCTATTATGAGAGCATATAGTTACTTAGCAATAGGGAAATGAGTTCAGCCAAGGCAGGAATTAGTGTCCAGGATGAATGGACAAATAAAATATCGTTATGCTGAATGATAAAATGCAATTGACTGTGGGATATGTCAGGTAATATTATTGAACAGTTTAGGCCTGTACCCTCAGGAAATAGAAGTACAAGGGGAGATCAAACTGAAGTATATGAGATGATGAAAGTTGTGGATAAAGTAGATGTGGAGCGAATGATTCCTCTTGAGGGAGATTCTGGGACAAGAGCTCATAGTCTTAGGATAAGGATAGCACATTTAAAACAGAGTTTAGGAGAAACCACTTCTCCCAAAGGCTTGTGAATCTGTCGAATTCGCTACCCCAACTTGCGGTGGATGCTGGGACAGTGAGTAAATTTAAGGATAAGTCAGATAGATTGTTAATTGGTAATGGGTTGAAGGGTTTTTCGGAGATTGCAGGATAAAGTGTATCATCAGCATATCAGCCATGATTGAATGGCGGAGCAGACTCGATGGGCCACAGGACCTAATGCTGCTCCTTTATCTTATGAACTTATGATATATGTAGACTGAATGTAATTGATTTAAAACTAATATGAGGTGTGAATGATCGATAAGAAAATCTATATATTATCAGTTTCTGGTTGTACACGTTAGGTTCATCGGAGAGGTTTTGCTGTTCAAATCCAGAACTTCTGAACCCTTTTGATGATCTCTACACGCAGCTGTCCATTATGCTTTCTTTTAAATAAATGTTACTTCTTCATGCAGTGATACTTGCCTGGCGAGCTTTGCATTATTTAAGTAAAACATAATTGGCCATCTCAAATTACCCCACAACAGAGATACAAAAATAACATTCCAACTATCATAGGTTCTTCAACATACACACAGCATCGGCAAAGTAGATTGGTAAAATGGTAGCCTGGGACTGTGAGCTAATTGAATATATTCGGGATAATTTCATTGCGCAAAGCAACCTCGAGCCAAACAGGGTGCTCCTCCATTCAAGGGACAGGAGCAGTTTCATCGCTCTCGCCGTAAATAATTCATCTGCACATCAGGTGTTACTGGACCAAAACTGGAAATGTGAAAAAATGTATGTTTCATTATAAGTTGTTGAGAAGTTACTCAGCAGATGCTCTGCTGCATTGTTTAATTCCAATGATACTGGCACTCTGTTTTCTGAATCATTCCAATAAAATAACATTCAACGCATTGAACACAGCCTTGCGTTGCACTTCTATGTCTTATTCTTCTACCACCATTTGTCATGGATGGAAGGGTGGTTGGAAAGCTTCAGGCCCATATTTGCATGTCGCAGCACCAGTATATCTCCCAAAAACAAACTTACATTCAATT
Organism: Mustelus asterias; assembly: GCF_964213995.1. Lineage (NCBI taxonomy): Eukaryota > Metazoa > Chordata > Chondrichthyes > Carcharhiniformes > Triakidae > Mustelus > Mustelus asterias. The sequence goes on along the minus strand of NW_027590097.1, from coordinate 660,611 downwards.
TCCCAGCTTCATCGAGTAATACTCTGAGATTATCCTGAGAGACTGGCAGAACACATCCACCAGCCCTTGAGTGAATAGTGTCATGTAATGGTGCAGGACTGGCCCTGTGTCCCCTCAACCTTGACTCACGACCTATGATGCCTCAAGGCAGCTGATCTAACACAAGGAAGGAAAAGGCTTATTTGGCCTCAGCTATGACCAGCCCAGCTGATTCATACGTACTACATCCAAGCAATGTTAAATTGAGTTGGAGGAGCTACTTAAAGGAGCAGTACACAACGTGGGCACTGGTTGCCGCAGTTATACTCATCACCACGAGTGAATTGCCCACACAGACACCGACACACCCACAAAGTCATAAGACGTAGCAGCAGACGTTAGTCATTCGGTCCAGAGAATCTGTTCCAACATTCAGTGAGGTGGTATGATAAACATTAACTCCGCTATCCCGCCTTTTCCCCGTTTGATTCACTTACTAATTTTTTTTTTAAAACTGTCCATCTCTTGCTTGAAAATACTTAGCAATGTTAGTGGCAATGCATCCAGTAATATTTCCGCCTTTAATACCCTAGGATGCAGAGCATGAATCCCAGGGGATATATCGGCCGGTACGCATTTTGTTTTCCCCGAGTATTTTTTTTAGTCATGATCATTATTGTACAGAATTCCCTTCCCTCGTTTTATCCTTGAATATTTAATATATTTTTTGGAATGATATTCCTGTGTTGTTCCATGAACACAGAAAAAAAAGTACTTATGTTGCTCCACTGCCATTGCCAATTGAGCACTTATTATTTCACCAGTGACATCCTGGAGTGTCCTTTGTCCTCCATGGAACTCTCATCCGTTTTATATATTCAGGTTCGGATACTCTTCCCTCTGGAGTGAGAGGCAACGTGAACATTTCAAGTTCCTTGTAGCTATTCTTCGGCACCTTAGATATATTTTGTTCGACTGAGAACAGCTTGTAAAATGTTCGACTGAGAACAGCTTGTAAAATGTTTCCCAGCCAAAGAGACACGTGTGAAGTGTAAGAACTGTTGCAAAGTAGGAAACATGGTCATGTTTAATTTTCTGTCCAAGTTGGAGAGTGCATTTCTGCTTGCAGCTCATGTAATATCGGAAGCAAATGCTTGTCACCCAACTCTTGTGACCTCTTTTCATGATCATGCAGATAGGTATCTCCCCACAGACCCCAGCATAAACAGTTCTATGATGCCCGCTGCCTGGACTATCCAAGGTCTCTGATCAGGTTCCATATGTACACCTTGAGCTTTCTATGACCTCAGTTGCGTTAAATGAGCGGCCCTAATTTAGGTGTATGGTGCAGAGTGTACGATCTGTAAATGCCTTGTTCCTGTTCCTCTGTTCCATCTCACTCGAATCCATGGCCGTGTCATCATCTGTCTAGATGCAAATGTCAGAAATCCCCTCACTGCGCCTCTGTGAATTTCACTCCTTCCAAAAATGCTGCATAAACTCCACTCGTTTGGAAAAACACTGGTCACCTTGCTCAATGTGCATGCATTTCATAACTCTCAATATTTATGAAAATGAGGTTCATGGAATCAGAAGGTCTGTATCAGCTCAAATAATATTTCTGACAACATTCTTCCAAATTATTTCACCTCCTTTCAGATGACTATTTATTTGAAATCAAAATCCGACAAACAAGACTACAGCTAAGTTTCAATACACGTTGAGCAATATTTCCCAATATTCCAATTATTTTGCAAATAATGACGAGTGCTTTGTTTTTTTTATTGTGGCAAACCTGTAGACAACAAAAGTAAGTGACTAATGTCTCACTGCAAAATCCGTTTTTTTCTTGCAACAAATTGAAACTTCCATATTAAATGAAATGGCCTTCCTTACCTTCCTACCTTAATATATGGCCTGATAAATTCCTGGAGTTAATCTAATTCAGTAATTACCGATGCATTTTACAAATTTTGTACTGCGCTCCTGTAATTTGTGGAGTCAACTATTGACTGATCTTACCGCGTTTGTGATTTCTACAGATTTAGAAATCTAAGCTTGTATCCACATTCCAAACCGTTGATGCAAGTTGTAAACAGAAAGGGATCCCAGCACTCGGTATACCAGGCTCAGATAGTGTGACGGCTAAGAGGAGAATACCTATATTTCCTAATGTATAACACCAATCCCCTGTCTATTGTCAGCTCAACACTCATGATTTCTTATTCTGGCCGTTTTACCTTTGCACTGTGAGCGTGTTTCCAAAAATCTCAACAAGAGCTTCAGGAACATTGGTCTCCATACACTCAACATAAACAACATCGTGGCTGCAGCCTTATTTTGCTTACCTTGTTTTCTTAATAAATGCTACATTTTTTCATCCTTAATTCCTATATTTTCTTCTTGGAATTCTCCTATCCTGTCATTCACACAGGATCTAGAAATACACTTTTTTTAATTCACTAGTTACACCTCTATTTGGATTTTGTATGGTGAAATCATTTTCCCATGAATGTGTCCGATCATGCACACGATTTCATACGTGTCATTTAGCTCATTCCTGCTCATATCCCGAATTTCACTTCTTCTAAGCTGATTACATTTCACATTTTCTGTGTACTGATGAGCGGTCACTGAACAGAATCTTTAACTCGCTTTCTAGTTCCTATTTCAGAGTTAAAGATTGGCTGTGTAAATCTTTTCTACTGCCTGCTATGAGGAGTTTTGGGCAATGCTTCTGTTTGGCTTAGTATTCTGCATTCCGTTGTGCAATGTTTTATACTCTAAAGGTCCACACTAAAAACACACATCTGCCAGGTGTACCCTGCAGGCCGCAAACAGCAGCATTGTATCCCTGTATCAGGACTTCCTCTCCATGCAACATTTGGAGACTGATGTTTACTCTTTGTTCCTGCATAAACCTGGGATCAGGTAGACTTATAGTAATCAGGCGCACACAGAAGTGAACTACCTTAACTGGAACTGATGCCTTCTTCTTTGTGTGATGGCAGAAATCGAGTCTGGGACATACCACACGATAACATTTCTGTATGGTCATGCTTGACAACAATTTAACATCAGCAACCTTAAAGTACATTGTGTATCATTTCACAGCAATGCGTGAAATGCTTTCTGCTAAACCATTTCTGCCTCTATCAATTAAAGTAAGAAGTTTAACAACACCAGGTTAAAGTCCAACAGGTTTACTTGGTAGCAAAAGCCACACAAGCTTTCGGAGCTCCAAGCCCCTTCTTCGCCTGAATAAACCTGCTGGACTTTAACCTGGTGTTGTTAAACTTCTTACTGTGTTTACCCCAGTCCAACGCCGGCATCTCCACATCATGTCTATCAATTATGACAGTTGTACTACCATACAGCACTATGGGAAATATCTCAGTGTGAAGAGAGGGATTAAGGTTAACAAAGTCATTGTATGACCACACTTACAAATAATGCAGTGCAGCGAAGCATCTGCATTACTTACAAGTCTGTAAGCATCTGCCACAGACAGATTCTGGGGAATACATGATACAGTCCTCAGGAAGGATCAGCATTGGTCAGATACTCTCTGGACTCCTTCTAATAGACATGCAGGTCCTACAGCTAGAGTACATTCTGTGACCTGCTGCCTCCAATAATTCTTCCAACCGTGTTTCGAAAAAAACTGCAGATCAATTCATGGAGACTGGGTTGCATGATTTATTCAGCAAAAGTGGTCCATTCCTCTGAGATAAAGACAAAATATTTAGATGCTGAAATGTGAAACGAAAATGAAAAGATGCTTTAAAATCTCAGCAAGTCTGAGAGCATCTGTGCAGAGAGAATAGAGCCAGCATTCGGAGTCAGGAGGACTCTTCGTCAGAGCTGATGTCTATCCCTGTGTTTTCCCTCAGACGTTGGAGAATCATATAATCTGGACCCACTGTTCACACTGCAAATGAGCAACCTCTCCAAATTTTATGCAACTGTCGCATCACATATTTGCATGCCTATACTATCAGCGATTCAGCATTTTCTTATGAATGCCGATCAACAATTTTGGAATATTGGCTGTAAGGTATGATCATGTGATTTGGAAATAAAATGCGTTAATGCGGCCCTGCCGCTTTCTGGCATCCTTCACCCTCCAGTTTAAAATTGCGATGAAAAGAGCCAAAATGTAAATGCAACACAGAGCAGAGGTGATAAATGGAGCGAGTTTTATTGGCAAGATTGAGAATACAGATGGTCAGGGATAATTGGAAATTCAGAATCTAGCTGAGACTTAATTACACAGATTATAACCAGCATTCGTCTGTTCCTCAGACGTGGATAAGTCATGTCCATCTTCCATTTCTCTCTCATTCGGCCACGCACCACTTGAAAAATAACAAAACATTTCTGAGAAGTTTCAACTTCGTCTGATTCACATGGATGTCTTTGGCATATCGCACTTTCACCATCACAGTCTGGAAAAGCAAAATAATAACTATTATTGATGCTGTTGCACAGTACCCGCCACAGATCAAGACTGCTTTCACAGAATATATGGAATCTTGAAATGCTCACATTGCTCCAGGTTTGGTCTAACCAAGGCCTTAATTGAGCTTAACTGTTCATATTCCTTCAAGTGTGTGATCTAACCCTGGTAAATGGAAGACAAAGCAATGGATTGTACTCGTAATGCTGTCGTGCCCAGGAATATCGAGCCTAAAGAATAGAGTGTGTATCAGGATTTCCTTCAGCGATGTGTATTGAGCTCAAAACAGTGCTCAATGTATAATCTATTCTAAATATCTGGAGACCGGAACAGTGCACACTGCTTCCATATGGGCGGCACAGTGGCACAATGGTTAGCATTGCTGCCTCACAGCGACAGGGACCCGGGTTCGATTCCCGGCTCGGGTCACTGTCTGTGTGGGGTTCGCACGTTCTCCCCGTGTTTGCGTGGGTTTCCTCTGGGCGCTCCGGTTTCCTCCCAGACTCCAAAGATGTGGGGGTTAAGTGGACTGTCCATGCTAAATTGTCCGTTAGTGTCGGGGGGACTAGTTAGGATACATTTACGGGGATAGACTCTGGGTGGGATTGTGGATGGTGCAGACTCGACGGGCCAAATGACCTCCGTCTGCACTGTAGGTTTCTATGATTCTATGATATAGTTTACCTGAGATATCAGTATGCCAGGAATATGCAGCCTTCTTCTGTTGTATTCCAATGAAGCACGATGGGCACCAGAGCCATTTGGAATTGATACGGTGGTCTCAACATATGGGAACGGTACAAGTTGCCGTAAAGCAGTGTGATAAAAGCAAATACTCTGAGCTGGATAAACCCAAGTTGGGGACAGTTGAGTAATATTTGCTGAAAAAGATTGGTTTTGAAGTATGTATTACATGAGAAAGTGGACAGGTTTATCGATTGAATTCCCCCAATTTGGACACAGAGCAGAAGTGGTGGCAGCCACTGGTCGATTGGATAAACGCTTGGAATTTCTAGACCAGGATTGGAGGAGCACCGGTATCTCGAAGTGTTTTTGGGTTGGGAAAGTTAACAGTAGTAAGGCAAGGCCATGAAATAACTTGAAATCATGTTACACGATTACTACAATTTATAAATCTCGACGGAGTTTGGGGTAACTTACATCAAACGTGTAATGGTTTCAAGAAAGTTTGGAAACTGAGATTATGAGCTTGTCAATTGGAAATATTCAAAATGTTACTGAAACATGATGTGCAGAGAGGGATAACACACGCACCAATCCTGTTGTGATTAAATATTCGAACAGACTTGAAGGCATGAATGGTCTTCACCAGTTCCAATCGATGTTTCTGTGGATTGTTTACTGAGAACGGTATTGAACTCCGAATAAAAAAACTTGCACTGTCAACTCCATCGGCAGTGACGGGCTGCAGCAGCAACAGGATCCCCTGTAGCAACAAAAGAACTGCCTTCATTCTTTGCTGATCTCCCCAGTGAAATGATTGGCGCAAGGAGGCTCTTTAAGTGTCCGTACATATTTTTTACGTTAATCAGCACACACACAAAAGAGATTATTTGGAAACATTAATGGCGCCGTTTACTGAGATGAACAGACACTGGAAACAAAGTCTATAATTAATCCTCGGAGAGATTGAAGCGTGCAATAGTTGCCAAGTCAAGGTTAGAATAATTATCGACTATTCTGTCTGTTAGAATTATTCTGTAAAGAGAGCTGCAATAAAAGAGCCAAAGACATAGAGGCATAGAATGCAAAGAAATGTCCTTCAACCTTCCGGGTCTGCACATACAATAACGACCATTGAATTCACGCTAATCCCATTCTCCTGAAATTGTACCTTATTTTTGAATGGTGTATTTGAACTGCTTTACACTTGAGTTAAGAAAGCACACAAATGCCTCCACTGTCTCAGAAGTCGAAGGAGATTTGGCATGTCAGCTCCTGCTCTGCCCAAGACGGCAAGAAACGAAAAAAGTCGTGAATGTCGCCCAATCCTTTACACAAACCAGCCTCCCATCCATCGATTCTGTCTACACTTCCCGCTGCCTCGGCAAAGCAACCAACATAATTATGGACCCCAAACACCCTGGACATACTCTCTTCACCTTCTTGCTATGGGAAAAAGATACAAAAGTCGAAGGTCACGTACCAACTGACTCAAGAACAGCTTCTTCCCTGCTGCCGTCAGACTTTTGAATGGACTTATCTTGCACTAATTTTATCTTTCTCTACACCCGAGGTATGACTGTAGCACTACATTCTGCACTTTCTCGTTTCCTTCTCTATCAACGGTATGCGTTGTCTGTATACTGTGCAGGAAACAACACGTTTCACTGTATGCTAATACACGTGACAATAAATCAAATCAAATCAAAAATCATGCAAATATGTTTCAAAGGTTGTAATGTTTCCAGACTCTCCACTATCTTCTCAGGCAGCTAATTCAAGATTCACAACACCTTGTAAGTGAAAAAGGGTTTTCTCAAATCTCCTCAGAAATTCCAGCACATTACCCCAAAAAGGATATGATTTCCAATTTGAACAAAGGACACTCAAAGAATGACACTGGTGACATAATAAGAATGCACTAGCAAATGACAGCGGAGAACAATTATTATTTTTCTTCTGTCTTCACGGGAGAGCACAAGAATATCAGTATGAAAATATTACATATTCAAGAAAGAAATGTGGGGCAGGAATTTAGTACAATAATGATCACTGGTGAAAAAAATGTACAGGGGTAAAACAAAAGAAACTATTTCAGGCAGATACATCCCCTGGCATGATGTTTTTCAAACTTGAATATTAAATGTGGAATCTGCAAATGTATTGATTGCACTGCCAGTAAGATCGCAAAGTATTTTTAAGCACGAGGTGGACTTTTTTAAATTAACAAGCAAATCGAATGGGGGAAAAGGCGGGATATTGTCCTTAATATTCATCATATCACATCGATCACCATCTCATTGAACGGCAGGATAAAATCCATGGAACGAATGAACAAAATTGGCTGCTACGTCTTATGGCCTTATGGGTTTCTTGGTGTCTGTGTGATTGATGCATTCGTGCTGATCAGCATATAACTGCAGCAACTGTGTACTGTTACTTTCAATATCCCTTCCAAATCATTTTAACATAACTTGGAAGTGGTACATGTGAATCAGCTGGGGTGGTGACAGCTGGGGCCAAGTACGCCTTCTCTTTTCTTGTGTTTGATCTGATGCTTCGAAGGATCATAGAGTCTGGGGTCAAAGCAGAGGGGACCCAGGATCCATCACGTACCATTAAATGTCACTGTTCACTCACCTGCTGGTCGCTCTATATTCTTGCTCGCAGGATAATCCCAGGAATAGTGCTCGAAGAACCTGGGAAATTGGTTGTAAGATTATTTTTGTTGGATATACTGCCGCTGCAACATGTCAATGCGGCTCTGACACATTCCAACTACCCTTCCATCCATGACAAAATGGTGACAAAAAGATGTGACAAAATGCTGTGTTCAATGCTGTAACTTTTATTTTTTTGGACTAATTCAGAAAGCAGTGGGCCAGGTGACATTGAAACTGCACAACGTAGCGGAGTTTGCACTACACAACTTACAGATAGCGTCAGTCTGATTCTCAGACGGGTTCCGCAGAGGGCGCATTGCATATGCATATCTCATTCACCTTTGCAACATTTCCCTGGTACCCTCGACCTCATCATCCTGACATCAGCCTCTTCTGCAAATCCCTCCATTCTTGCCATATCCTGGAAAGAGTGAAACAAGTAATGTTCATTGATGCCACTCGTCAGTGCCCTCGAGATACCAGGTCTGCTTCGAATAAGAATATGAAGAATTGGGTTGTGGCCGATGTTCTCAATGTCGCCAACCGAGTCTTATAGACAGCTTCACAGTTTAAAGTTCTTAAAGTGTATTCTAAGCGAAGTAAATAGATCATGATCACCGGTCTTATGTCGTCTAACTTCGGAACACAATACACTGAACTATTCAACGTTTACTCAATGAATCCAAAAGAAATCAGAGCGAAATGTTATTTTTCACACTTTCTAATTATGGCCCAGCAACGCCTGATACGCAGAAGAACTGTTTACAACGATAATGATGAAACTGATACTGTGCTTTGAAGGGAGAAGAGTGGCCTGGAAGAAAAATACACTGAGTTACATGAGCCAATTTTCCAGATAGGTGACCAAATCGTTCTGAAAGAGTTTGCTATCAAAGACCATCTTGAAGTATAAGCAAGAGGAAGTGGTGAGCTTTGTGGAGGAAATTAAACAGTTGCAAATTGTAGATTTGTCAAACTCTTAGATTGCAAGGGAGGCTAGATTGTTGGGAACAAAAATATTTCGATTGAATTTTGGGCTGGATGTGATTAAAGAATTAAGGCAAGGCCATGGAGGGAATAGCAAATATGAGCTATGATTGACAGAATATATTAAGGCGCTGGGAGTGTCGGAAAAAATATCAAACATTCGAGTGAGGATTCGTGGAAACAGTCATTAAAGTTGAAGAGCCAAGATCGGTGGATGCAGTTAAGACACTTGCAGCCATGATCGAAACGAGTGGCAGCACAGATTTCAGGGGGCATTATATTTTGTCATGAGAAAGTTCCTCACTTGTAAGTACAATCCTCGCATTCACACCGCTCTCGGCAGTGATGGGCTGCAGCAGCACCGTGAAGAAAAACAGAAAATTTAGAGGCTTCCTCATTCTGCACTGAGCTTCTCAGATTCACAATCAAGTGACTGGAACACCGATGCTCTTTATATAATCGCAGAGTATCACACAGTTAATAACCACACATACACGCACTGCGGACTGGCTCAAACATAGACAACTTATTTGGACATGTTTTAGATTTTGTTTACTAACTGAGATAAAGCGACACAGGAATCATATATATATATATATATATAAATGTGTCTCCCGTGCCTGGTTTTCATAAATCCACAATCACTGTGAAGTGATTGAAAAAGTGCTGGTTGAGAGGAATTGTTCACAGCTTTAAAGAAAAATTATTTTGCAGGTAAGAGGAAAATCGGCCCAGCGTGTGCCCGCTGGCTCTTTGCTTACTGAGCCGAATGATGTCTCTGTTCCCTTTTCAAGAGCTCATTCATTATGTTCCCTTTGATTTGTCGGTGGAATTCCCATTGACAAAGTTAATATCGTATCTCTTCCATTATCCTTGCAGGCAGCAAGTCCAGATCACACTAAATCGTTGTGTTAAAGGTAAAATTCCTCAGCTAAATAAAAATGAGTTATTTTCACCTTGATTCCACTTCATTTTCATTATTTCGTGGGGTGTGGGCGTGGCCAAAAGAGACAGCATTTTGTGCACAGCAATGGTCCTGATGTGAGAGACTTGGTTACTTCACAAGGCGTTTGCAGGTAAACCAGGTTGATGTGTGCCCATAATTGCATTTAAACACATTTAGCAAACTGGACAGGTTACCATTAAGGGTAACAGTGAACTGGGTTGTTTTTTTCACGAAACCAACATTATTGCCATGGTTCACATTACTGAGATTACCTTTGAATTGAGGGTTGTATCGAATGAATTTTAAATACACCAACTGTGATGGATTTTAAATCACATCCCAGGAGCATGAACCTAGAACCCTGGAAAGCTAATATACTGATACTCCCTAAACAACACCGTCCCCTGGTTAGCATAGTTGTAACCGAATATCCTACATTCAGAATCTGAAAACGTTGTCTGAAGAAGTGTTCAAGTGTTCTCCCCGTGGCCTTGGAACAGTATTCATCCATCTACCAACATCATTACAGAGATTCACTGCGCACTCTGCCATTGGTGTTTGTGGGAGTTCATAATAATAGCTACAATTCAACAAGATTCCAGCGTCTGTGCTCGCGGGCATGTGTTTGGGGCAGGAGGGCACTTAGCACTTACTGAAATAGATTTAGGGGATATGTATCTCCATGTCCTTTTTGTATTCCTCAATCTCTCTCTCCCAGTTTTTGTCATTGTCTGCCTCCTGTCTATCTCTCTCTCCCTCTTCTTTCCCTCTCTCTATCTATATCACCGTCTCTCCGCTTCCTGTCTAATTGTCACCATCTACAGTTTAAAGTGAATTGATAAAAGTTTTTATAGCCGAAAATGACACTCCAGGCTGGTATGTAGCTTGTGCTAGAGTCAGAATTGCTCAGAGGAGCTGCAGGACATTCTGAAGGGTGAACGACGAATGCATGTGGTTCACATCTGTACCAGCGACATAGAAGTCCTAAAAGTAGAATATAGCGGTTGGAAAGAAAGTTTAGAAGTTCGACCTCAAAGATAGTAATCTTATGATTACGACCAGCCTCGTGATATTCTGTCTGGAAGTAGCATGATATATTGCATGAATATGCAGCTAAAGGGGTAGTTTGAGGGGTAGGTTTCAGATTCCTGGGGCACTGGGACAGGCTCTGGGGAAATGCGACCAATATAAACAGGACCATTGATACTGGGCTGCACCAACACTAATGTCCGATGGAAGGATTTACTCGAGTGGTTTTGAAGGGTTTAAAATAAAATGTCAGGTGTATGGAAAAGGACGCAAGGAGTCACAGGAGGGAGAATCAACGATAAACATCAAAGACAGAAAGGGGAATAAGAAAACTGACCAGCAGAGGAAACAAGGTTCACTTACCAGATCTGTTACAATAGCGATGATCCATTCCCTGATCTTTGGCAACAATAGCAGCTCAAGTGCCTGACCTGTTACCGGACTGCTGTATCGATCCCCTAATCTTTTACACCAATGGCAAGAACTGTCACTTCTATGTTCCCAATAGTGGCAACCACAGTCTCTAATCTCTTATCGTAGTGAAATACCTGATCCTTATTCTGTTTACAAAAGTAATAGAATCAGTCCTTGTACTTTTGCCATACTGACAGGCACAGTCCCGGTTCTGGCACCAGTGTCCGACAAAATCCCTGCACTGTCGTCAAAGTGACAGAACCCGTGGCAGGTCCTTCACTGCATTTTTCGTCTATGTGCTTGTTAGGTTACTTGGTGGCAGGAACAGGCGCTGATCTGATGCAATAGAAATAGACGGAGTCCTGCAGTATTACCAAGTTGACAGGCCCACTCCCTGTTCTTATACAACATTGCTGGTCCCAGTCCCTGTTCTGCTACCATAGTGACGGAACTATTCCCTGTCCTCTTATTGTATTACAGTAAGAAGTTTAACAACACCAGGTTAGAGTCCAAAAGGTTTATTTGGTAGCATATGATGTCATCATATAGTTGTTTCAGTGATTGTTCACCATGAGTCCAAAGGAAGAAAATGTCATCGATGTATCTACTGTATCGCATCGGTTGAAGGTCCTGCGCGGTGAAGAAGTCTTGTTCGAACCTGTGCATGAAGATGTTGGCATATTGAGGTGCGAATTTGGTCCCCATGGCTGTTCCGTGTGTCTGGATGAAGAGCTGGTTGTTGAAGGTGAAGACATTGTGGTCCAGGATCAAGCGGATGAGTTGTAAAATTGCACCTGGAAACTGGTAGTTGTCGACATTGAGCACTGAGGCCGTTGCAGCAATGCCATCATCGTGGGGGATGCTGGTGTAGTGTGCCGAGACATGCATAGTGACGAGGGTGCTCCTGGTTCAACTGATCCATGTGTGCCCAGTTTCTGTAGGAAGTCCGCAGTTTCTAGATGCAATTTTACAACTCATCCGTGAGATCCTCCACAGAAGATTCTGTGAGAGCGTTTCTATCCAGACTGGAGATCAGAGAGAGAAACATAACATGAATCACAGTAAATCACAAGTCCTTTAAATAATACCGTTAATAACAATAATAATGAATAGTGTGACACATTTAAAAAGCACAATTTGCATTTCTATAGAATGAGGAAATACTCTTAACGTTGAAAATGAAATATAAGTAGAATAAATTGGAAATGCTCAGCAGGTTAGGTAAATATTTGTTTCTATGTTTCTATGTTTTTTTTGTGAAGAAAGAAACAGGGTTTAAGTTTGAGCTTTCTTTGGAACTGCAAAATGACGGTGAATTGAGGGGTTTGAAGTGACAACAGTGGGTGGCTGTGGCAGAAATGAGGAAAGGACAAAATAGAATTACAGGATTGATTTAGTGACAATAAAACGAAGATGGGACCAGACCAAATCACAAGGTCCCCATTTCCTTAGTCGGAGTGGCTCGGGAGTGACATGGGATGGTCAGTGGTTTGGGAAAGCACTTTGTGGTGAGGATAGAGATAATGGCTGTGATTTTACCAGAATCCCTGAAGTCCCAACATGGAGATTGGAAATGGGGAGTGTGTCCGTGTAGGCAGGATAGGCAGAGTTATGAAGTTGATATTGTCACAGGTGGACAAGTAACAGCTGGCAAGCAGGGGGAGCTGTACACTCAGGCAGCGTGGGCAGGGGGCAGTCCCTGTTCAGGCAATGCCGGCACCATCTCCAAAACAGCCAGCAGGACTTTCAGCTCTGGAGGGGGCAAGGATGGAGCTCTGCTAACTGAATGAAGGGCTTAAATGACAGAATGCAGATCAAACGTTGCTCCTCAATTAATATTGCCTCGCTGGAGGGTCTCCTGCCAGCTGCTCGGGCTCGAATGGGGGTCCTGTTCCCTCAAGATGGGAGGAGATTATCCCATCGACACAGCCTGTCTGGAAGGAGATTGCTGAGGAGGTGCACATGTGTGAGAAAAGTGGTTGGAGTGTCGAAAAAGGACCAATGTCCTGATGTATTCTGGCAAGGTGAATAGCCTGCTGAGTCCAATAAAGAGTATAAAATAGAGATGAGTATTAGAATTTACTCGTCATAAGTCACATTTTGGCTCTATCGGGGAGGTGGTGGCATAATGGTATGTTACTGGACTGGTGCCCCATAGTAATGCTCTGGAGTCACAGATTCAATCCCGCCAATGTTAAAGGTAAAATTTGAATTCAATAAAAAATTTGAATTATTAATCTAATGATCAGGAAACCGTTGCCGACTGTCGGTTAACACCGTTTGGTTCACTGATGCCATTCCTTACCTGGTCTGGCCCACATGTGACTCCAGATCCACAACCACGAGGTTGACTATTAAATGTCCCGTCAGGGGCAATTAGGGATGAGCAACAAATGATGGCCCAGCCAGCGATGCCCACAGCACATTAACAAACAAGAAAGCACCATGCACACTCTTGTATTTAGCTTTGCTAAACATGTTTTCCCTTTCATAAAGTCATGTTGACCCTGATTGATCGTGCAATTATTTTCTAAGTGTTCTGTTATGACATCTTTCATTTCAAAATGATTGGATTTGCCCTGCTATTGCTATCTGTCGAACCGGTTTGTACTTTCCCTTTTTCCCTGAACATCCATTTTTAAATTGCAGAGTTACATTGTCACTTTCTAATCTACAGGAACATTTCCAGAATCTATAGAAGTTTGGACGATGACCATCAATGCATGTAGTATCTCTACAAACACCTCTTTCAACTCTCTGGAATGAAGATACTCAGGCATTAAGTCCCATTAATTTCCCAAGTGCAATTTTTTCCACTAATATAAACAACTGCCCTTTCCTCATTCACACCAGTCCATTGAAGCTCCATTATTTCTGGGACTTTTAAAACATTTTCCACGGTGAATGCAGACACAAAAGGGCTGAACTTTACAATAAAAAATCCAAGTCCAGGACGGGCATGAAAATGGGAGCGGATCAGATCCGTTTTCTGTGTGAGTTCAAATCTGCCATCATATGCACTCAGTGCATGAATAAACAGTAATGGTTTCTCACCTGGAGATGGAGGTGGACAGGGCTTATGTCATCTGAACGTTTACTCTCATATTCTATTTTTCTTCCTTGAAATCTTTCTTGGTCGCAGTAATATAGATAGCAAATTAAAATAAACCTTGCAGTTTATATTGACGACGGAAAAGATTTACTCGGATGCTAACAGGACTTGATGGTTTGAGTTATAAGGAGAGGCTGTATAGACTGGGACTTTTTTCTCTGGAGCGTAGGAGGCTGAGGAGTGGTCTTATAGAGATCTATAAAATAATGAGGGACACAGATCAGCGAGATAGTCAATATATTTTCCCAAACGTAAGGGAGTCTAAAACTAGAGGGCATAGGTGAAAGGGGAGAGATACAAAAGTGTCCAGAGGGGCAATTTTTTCACATATAGGGTGGTGAGTGTCTTGAACAAGCTGTCAGAAGTGGTAGTAGACGCGGGTAGAAAGTTGTCTTTAAAAAAACGTTTAGATAGTTACATGGATAAGTTGAGTACAGAGGGATATGGGCCAAATGCGGGGAATTGGGATGAACTTAGGGGTTTAAAAAAAGGGCGGCATGGACACGTTGGGTCGAAGGGCCTGTTTCCATGCTGTAAACCTTTATGACTCTATAATAGCCATGCATCTGTAATGTACTGATTTCAATTGAAGCAGCACAAATGAAGAGTGCTGAATAAGAGCTTCCCAGTGAAGAGGAACATAGAATTTCTACAAAGCAGAGGAATCCATTTGGCTCATTCTGTCTTCTCTAAATGAGAAACTTGCTAATTTCTATATTCCCACTTTCACCCCATGACTATCCGCTTACTTCAGAAAACAGTTTAGACCCATTAGAATGCTTCAATTGAACCTGCATTCAGGAGAATTTCAGCACTGTAGTTTACATTCCACCTACTGTTGTGTGAAATAGTTATAATTATCTCATAATTGTTTCTAGCAACTATTTTAAATGGATTCCTCCCCCATCCCCTTCTCCCACCCCGCTTCTCCCCACCCCCCGCCTCCCTGCTACCCTCCCCCCCTGCCTCCTCCCCTCCCCCCCCCGCTCCCCCTGCCCCCCTCCCCCTGCCCTCCCTCCCTGAAATGTTCCGCTACTTTATCCAACCGAAATTCCTTACCAAAAATGCAGCACATCATCGAGCTGACATCTGACTTACAAACATTCAACCCAAACTCTTCACTCTTCTAAACATTGCCACCATTAATGACATTAGATCTTTGATTTTTTAACAACACTTGGAAGCTTTCCTTCATAGGCTCTGCTCTTAACCCCCTTTTGATATGTACCCTTTATTTTACACACTCTCCCATGTTATTCCTAACAAAATGAATTGAAATTCACATATCACCTGTCCACTCATTCCTACAAAGTGTCTCCGACCTCTGAAGTAGCAAATATTATCCTATCATAAAACACAAAAACTAAATCGCGCAGGTGACTATTCGCCCCCTCTAGTCAATACCGACCCTCTGACAGTGCATCTTACCAGGCTCTATCTCTCTCCCCACGATTTTGACAAATGGGCAAATGGTTTCCTGGAACGGTCGAGTGTAGGACGGAGACAGAATCCAACCTAATACGTGTGGCTGAGGCCATCCTGAAAGAAAAGCATGTGGACCAGGTGGGGGCCTTGAACTCACAGTTGGTTCCGGAGCTAACGATGACAAGTGGGCCGAGAACCGAGGAGAGCCCTCGCAGACCGGCAAGCCTTGCCTCTCCATCCCCCGTTGTTAGGGTCACGGAGTCTGAAGTGCACACTGCAGATGAAGCCGCGGATACTCCTCTGCCGCCGGAGGAAGATGGCAATGAGAATGCTGGCGCTCGCGCTGTACGAGATAAGCACCTGTACATACATTTGTGCCATGTTGGATACCGATTTGGAGTAACCGGACCCAGCGTTGAAACGACGCAAGAAACACATGAGGCGCATGAACCGCCAAGATTCCTCGGATTTGGGGGGGGGGGGGGTGGAGAGGTGTAATGAATTCAACAAGGTACATGAGGTTGTACTCTCGAAGCATGAACTCCCTGATTGAGGTAATGAATGCCTGTCCAACCAGGAAGCCACCCCTGCGTAGAAAGATGGGAGTGTCAGGACTTCTGACAGTCTGGAGTCTTACTGTGTTCCAGAAAGACGCGAGGAGTGGAATAGAGTTTGTAAATAAAGGCAATCTAGTAAAGGGACACCGGCCTCTGAGGAGTTATTTCGGTAAGAAGTTTAACAACACCAGGTTAAAGTCCAACAGGTTTGTTTGGTAGCAAAAGCTCCGTGTGGCTTTTGCTACCAAATAAACCTGTTGGACTTTAACCTGGTGTTGTTAAACTTCTTACTGTGTTTACCCCAGTCCAACGCCGGCATCTCCACATCATGAGTTATTTCGGAACATACTTCATGTACTATGTCTGGCGATAAAATGGTGAATGCAACAGCGGAGTTTCCTGCTGCAAAATTCGATCCCTGTCAATATTGATCAATATTTACACTTCAGCAGCCGGTTCCCGAAAGCAGACCTGGGAGTTACTGAACGTGTCTGAGGCTCACAAAGAGCAGCGGCTGCAGTAGCTATGAGCCGCCAGCAGATGGTGGTATCACTTTAATCACAAGAGACGGCAGAGAGTCCTGAGTAAATTGAATCCTGTTGTTCACTGCACTCAAAGCATGCTGGGGTCGAGGGCTCCGGCACTCGACCTTGATCGTTAATCACCAAAACATTACATACAATTTTCACTGCCTTTCTGACATAGAACCAGGGCATTCGGTGAAATTACTCTGCTGGTGTGTCTGTTCTGCAGATGTCCCAGTCCACCTTAATAGAAAAACAAAATACTGCGGAGGCTGGAAAACAGAAAATACCACCTTAGTTCATTAAAGCTTGGCAGCATATCCTGTTCATCTCTCCCTCATGCATTGATTTATTGAACCTCACCATTTTCTTTGTTAGGAAATGGCTCCTGAATTTGTTGGGGGGGTTTATTGTGATTGTTTTTGTTTTCATTCACACTTGCAGTCTCCTCCATGAGTGAAAACATCTTCTCTGCTCCAATTAAAAACTTACATCATTTTAAAAGTCCTTCTCAGCTCACTCCTTAATTTTTTTTATTTTCTATCGAGAAGAAGCATCAAACTGCCCGCTCGCTCCTGCTATTATTAGATAACACAAAAATGCTGAAACATTTGGACACAGTGAGACCTCAACCCCTGGACGAAACGTATTTAACAAATAAATAATTGATCAGTTGTCTGCATTCCTGAAATGAACATTTATTGCCATCTCCTGGTTGCCCTCTGAGAAAGTAATAAGATTAAGAATACATTCTCTGGACTAGAGTCAGAACATTAATTATAGTCCAGAGTTCTGGGCTCAGTCTCTGACCAAACAGAGAGATCCCCGGGTGTGGATTAACTCAACACCGGTTAGCAACAAAAATACTTCGTATCTCTCACCTGCAATGTATAAAAGCATTTTTTCAAGTAAAACGTTTTATATCTGAGCACGTGGGAAGTTTACCCACAGCTACCTATCTACAGATAATGGATCTCCACTCTGGGACCCAGGTACAATTTGTCAGACCAGCTCACTGACAATGTAAGATTTCATTCTCTGATGATAACCTTTCACAGGGGAGGTATCAACTGGGCCAGAGCATTGTGACTAGTGCATGAAAATTGCTGGGTCTCGAACCTGAGGACGATGGATCCTTCAAGTCAGCAGCTCAGTGGAGTCTTCAGCAAGGAAACAGTTTCTCCCCCGATCTCAGCTCAGGACTCGGTGAAAGCTGCTCCCACAATCTCAAATAGGATAAAGTGAGAGTTATTCTCACAGTGGTAGAGCTGTCTGAGTTTCACCTCCTAAACTATGTCTAGAAGTGAATAATCTTTTTTGACTGAATTGTCT
>NW_027590097.1:27500-37500 GCF_964213995.1 Mustelus asterias | reverse complement strand
TGTGAGCGTGAAAGTGTGTGACAGAGAGAAAGTGTGTGAGAGAGAAAGTGTGTGTGACAGAGAGAAAGAGCATGTGTGTGAGTGAGAGAGTGCGTAAGAGATAGTGTATGTGTGTGTGAGAGACAGAGAGAGCATGTGTGTGTGTGAGAGACAGAGAGAGCATGTCTGTGTGTGTGTGTGTGTGTGTATCTGAGAGTGTGTAAGGAGAGCGTGTGTGTGACCTGATCTTCCTCTACAGTCTATCAGTAACTGAAACACGGGATTAGATGCAAAGTAAAGCTCCCTCGACACTGTTCCCATCAAACACTCCCAGGAAAGGTACAGGTACGGTACAGAGTTCGATACAGAGTAAAGCTCTCTCTACACTGTTCCCATCAAACACTCCCAGGACAGACACAGCACAGAGTTTGATACAGAGTAAAGCTCCCCCTACACTGTCCCCATCCAACACACCCAGGACAGATACAGCACGGGGTTAGATACAGAGTAAAGCTCCCTCTACACTGTCCCCATCAAACACTCCCAGGACAGGTACAGCACAGGGTTAGATACAGATTAAAGCTCACTGTACACTGTCCCCATCAAACAGTCCCAGAACAGATACAGCCTGGGGTTAAATATAGAGTAAAACTCCCTCGACACTGTCCCCATCAAACAAACCAAGGACAGATACAGCACAGGGTTAGATACAGAGTAAAGCTCCCTCTGCACTGTCCCCAACAAACTTGCCCAGGACAGGTACACACGGGTTTAGATACAGAGTAAATCTCCCTCGATACTGTCCCCATCAAACAAACCAAGGACAGATACAGCACGGGGTTCGATACAGAGTAAATCTCCCTCTGCACTGTCCCCAACAAACACTCCCAGGACAGATACAACACGGGGTTAGATCCAGGGTAAATCTCCCTCTGCACTGTTCCCAACAAACACTCCCAGAACAGTTACAGCACGGGGTTAGATACAGAGTAAAGCTCCCTCTACACTGTCCCCATCAAATACTCCCAGGACAGGTCCAGCACGGGGTTAGATACAGATTAAAGCTCCCTCTACACTGTCTCCATCAAACACTCCCAGGACAGGTACAGCACAGGGTTAGATACAGAGTAAAGCTCCCTCTACACTGTCCCCATCAAACAAACCAAGGACAGGTACAGCACGGGTTTAGATACAGAGTAAAGCACCCTCGATACTGTCCCCATCAAACACTCCCAGGGCAGGGACAGCATGGGTTAGATACAGAGTAAAGCTCCCTCTGCACTATCCCCATCAAACACTCCAAGGACAGATACAGCAGGGGGTTAGATATGGAGTAAAGCTCCCTCTACAATATCCCCATCAGACAAACCAAGGACAGGTACAGCACGGGGTTAGATACAGAGTAAATCTCCCTCTTCACTGTCCCCATGAAACACTCCCATGACAGATACAGCAAGTGGTTAGATGTCGAGTAAAGCTCCCTCGACACTGTCCCCATCAAACACTCCCAGGACAGGTACAGCATGGGGTTAGATACAGAGTAAATCTACCTGAACACTGTCCAATCAAACACTCCCGGAACAGACACAGCACGGGGTGAGATACAGATTAAATCTCCCTCGACACTGTCCCCATCAAACACTCCCAGGACAGGTACAGCACGGGGTTAGATACAGATTAAATCTCCCTCTACACTGTCCCCATCAAACTCGCCCAGCACAGATACAGCAAGTGGTTAGGTACAGAGTAAAGCTCCCACTTCACTGTCCTCATCTAACACTCCGAGGACATATACAGCACAGGGTTAGATACAGAGTAAAGCTCCCTCTACACTATCCCCATCAAACACTGCCAGGACAGGTACAGCACGGGTTTAGATACAGAGTGAAGCTCCCTATACACTGTCCCCATCAAACACTCCCAGGACAGGTACAGCACGGGTTTAGATACAGAGTAAAGCTCCCTATACACTGTCCCCATCATATAATCCAATGACAGACACAGCATGGTGCTAGATTAAAGGAAAAGCTGACTCCACATTGTGCACATCAAACACACCCAGGGCAGGTACAGCACGGGGTTAGATACAGCTCAAATCTTCCTCTACATTTTGCCCATCATTGTGTGTGTGAGAGAGAGAGTGTGTGTGTGAGAGAGAGAGAGTGTCTGTGTGTGTGAGAGAGAGTGTGTGTGTGTGAGAGAGAGTGTGTGAGAGAGTGTGTGTGAGAAAGAGAGAGTGTGTGTGAGAGAGAGAGTGTGTGTGAGAGAGAGAGTGTGTGCGAGAGAGAGAGTGTGTGTGAGAGAGAGTGTGTGTGTGAGAGAGAGTGTGCGTGTGAGAGAGAGTGTGTGCGAGAGAGAGTGTGTGCGAGAGAGAGTGTGTCCGAGAGAGAGAGCGTGTGCGTGAGAGAGAGTGTGTGTGTGAGAGAGAGAGAGACTGTGTGAGAGACAGAGTGTGTGCGTGAGAGAGTGTGTGCGTGAGAGAGTATATGTTTGAGAGAGAGTGTATATGTGAGAGAGAGAGTGAGTGTGTGAGAGAGTGTGTGTGTGAGAGAGAGAGTGTGTGCGAGACAGAGAGTGTGTGTGAGAGAGAGTGTGTGTGTGTGAGAGAGTGAGTTTATTTGTGTGTGAGAGACTGAGTGCATGTGTGTGAGAGTGTCAGTTGGAGATAATGCATGGGTGAGAGTGTGTGAGCGTGAAAGTGTGTGTGAGATAATGTGTGTGAGAGAGAAAGTGTGTGTGACAGAGAGAAAGAGCATGTGTGTGAGTGAGAGAGTGCGTAAGAGATAGTGTATGTGTGTGTGTGAGACAGAGAGAGCATGTGTGTGTGTGTGTCTGAGAGTGTGGAAGGAGAGCTTGTGTGTGACCTGATTTTCCTCTACAGTCTATCAGTAACTGAAACACGGGATTAGATGCAAAGTAAAGCTCCCTCGACACTGTTCCCATCAAACACTCCCAGGAAAGGTACAGGTACAGCACAGAGTTCGATACAGAGTAAAGCTCCCTCCACACTGTCCCCATGAAACACTCCCAGGACAGGTACAGCACGGGGTTAGATACAGATTAAAGCTCACTGTACACTCTCCCCATCAAAACCATCCCAGAACAGATACAGCACGGCGTTAGATACAGAGTAAAGCTCCCTCTACACTGTCCCCATCAAACACTCCCAGGACAGGTACAGCACGGGGTTAGATCCAGAGTAAAGCTCCCTCTACACTGTCCCCATGAAACACACACAGGACAGGTACAGCACGGGGTTAGATACAGATAAAGCTCCCTCTGCACTGTCACTATCAAATAACTATCAAATCTCCACATCATGACGATCAAATATTCCAATGACAGACACAGCATGGGGATAGATACAGGGAAAAGCTGCCGACACATCAATCACACCCAGGACAGGTACAGCATCGGGTGAGATACAGCGTATATCTCCCTCTACATTGTGTGTGTGAGAGAGAGAGAGAGAGTGTGTGTGAGAGAGAGTGTGTGTGTGTGTGTGTGAGAGAGAGAGAGGGCGTGTGTGTGTGTGAGAGAGAGAGCGTGTGTGTGTGTGAGATTATGTGTGTGTCTAAGAGTGTGTAAGAGAGAGTGTGTGTGTGAGCTGATCTTTCTCTACACCCTATCGGTAACTGCAACACTATATTCTGCACCCTTTCCTCTCCTTCTCCCTGTGTACTCTATGTACGGAATGTTTTGTCTGTATAGCGCACAAGAAACAATACTTTTCACTGCATCCCAATACAAATCAATCAAATCAAATCAAATTAACACGGTGAAGTTTGGACCCTGTGGGGTGACAGTTGTCTGAATACAGATTCTATCTTATTGTAACATTCAGGTACCACGTGTACTGAGCTCACCAGCGTTCTGTCTGTATTGTGTGAATCCAGTCTTGAAATATCCACTGATGTTGCTAATTCTGCCAAGACAGAAACAGAAAGAGTGTTTGAATTCTCCGTGATTAGACCCCTTAACGATAAACAACATGGTGGATGAGAGGGATAGAGAGAGAGAGGAAGAGAGAGAGATGGAGCGATGGAGAGTAACAGAGAGATAGGGAGAGGGAGCAATGCAGAGAGTAACAGTTAGACAGTGAGGAATAGAGATTAATTCAGATGGATAGTGAGTGACAGGGGAGTCCGAGACGCTACATAAGCAAGGTAAAGATTTGAAAATGGAGGAGTGTTTCTTACCCACTTTTAAAAGACAATCCACACTCACACCAGTCACATTTCACACTCTCTGCTCAGTCCTGTGTTGGGGGGTGTTGAGTGTGGGATCAGTGTTTGCTTTTCTCAAACCGCACTGATATTCCCAACAAGGGCAAGAGGTTTCAGTGTTTAAAAATGTAAACATTTAAAAACAAAAGCAGACAGGATTTGGTTAAATCTCACGGGATCCAGGGTGAGGTAGCCAAATGGATATAAAATAGGCTTGATGACAGAAGACAGAGGGTGGTTGTAGAGGGTTGTTTTTTTGGTCAAACTGGGGGCCTGTGACCAGCGGGGTGCCTCAGGGATCGGTGCTGGGTCCACTGTTATTTGTCATTTATATTAATGATTTGGATGAGAATTTAGGAGGCATGGTTTGTAAGTTTGCAGTTGACACCAAGATTTGTGGCATAGTGGACAGTGAAGAAGGTTATCTCGGGTTGCAATGGGATCTTGATCAATTGGGCCAGTGGGTTGTTGAATGGCAGATGGAGTTTAATTTAGATAAATGCAAGGTGATACATTTTGGTGGATTGAACCAACACAGGACTTACTCAGTTAATGGTAGGGTGTTGGTGAGAGTTACAGAACAAAGAGATCTCGGGGTACAGATTGATAGCTCCTTGAAAGTGGAGTCACAGGTGGATAGAGTGGTGAAGAAGGCATTCCACATGCTTGGTTTCATTGGTCAGAACATTGAACACAGGAGTTGGGACGTCTTGTTGAAGTTGTACAAGACATTGGTAAGACCACACTTGGAATGCTGTGTATTGTTCTGGTAACCCTTATAGAAAGGAGATTATTAAGCTAGAAAGTGTGCAGAAAAGAATTACTCGGATGCTATGGGGTCCTGATGGTTTGAGTTATAATGAGAGGCTGGATACTCTGGGACTTTTTTCCCCTTGAGTTGGCTTAGTGGTGTTCTTCTAGAGGTCTCTCAAATAATGAGGGCATGGATACAGCAGCTTTATAGAACCTTAGTTAGGCCGCACTTGGAATATAGTGTTCAATTCTGATCGACACACTATCAGAAAGATGTGGAGAATTTGGAGAGGGTTCAGAAAAGATTTACCAGGATGTTGCCTGGTATGGAGGGCATTAGCTCTGAGGAGAGATTGGAGAAACTTGCTTTGTTCTCACTGGAACGACGGAGGTTGAGGGGCGACCTGATAGAATTCTACAAGATTATGAGGGGCATGGACAGAGTGGATAGTCAGAAGCTTTTTACCAGGGTGGAAGATTCAAAATCTAGGGGGCACAGGTTTAAGGTGTGAGGGGCAAGGTTTAAAGGAGATGTACAAGGCAAGTTTTTTTACACAGAGGGTGGTGGGTGCCTGGAACTCGCTGCCGGGGGAGGGAGTGGAAGCAGATACGATAGTGAGTTTTACGGAACGTCTGGACAAATACATGAATAGGATGGGAATAGAGGGATATGGTCCCCGGAAGGGTAGGGGGTTTTAGTTCAGTCGGGCAGCATGGTTGGTGCAGGCTTGGAGGGCCGAAGGGACTGTTCCTGTGCTGTAATTCTCTTTGTTCTTTGAGAAGCTCGTCAACATCTTTTCCAAAAGGGAGGGGAGTCTAAAACTAGAAGACACAGGTTTAAGGTGAGAGGGGAGAGGGTCCAGAGGGCAATTCTTTTCACACATAGGGTGGTGAGGGATTGGAACAAGCTGCCAGAGGTCGTAGTAGAAGCGGACACAATTTTATATTTTAAAAAGCATTTAGACAGTTATTCTGGTAAGATTGGTGTGGAGGGATTTGGGCCAAACGCAAGGCATTTGATACGAGCTTAATGGTAAAAACTGGGTGGCAGGGAAAAGTTGGGCCAAAGGGCCCATTTGTATCTGAGCTCTGTTTTCTGCCCGGAAACCATTTCTCAATCCATCCCTGTATTTTCCAAATTTGTGGATTGGACACAGTAAATTGCCGTTTCCTGTCCAAAGCTGTGTTGGTTCGGTGGATTAAGGTAAATGTGTGGGGTTACGGGGATAGGGCTGGGTCAAGGGCCTTGGTAAGATACTGTGTCAGAGAGTCAGTACAGACTCGATGGGCTGAATGGTCTCCTTCTGCACTGCAGGGATTCTGTGACTCTACTATTAAGATCCCTTTGTCATTTGAAGCTTCCAGCTAAAATGCTGACAATGCTGCCTATTTCTGTGCACTTTGGCAAACGTTCTGTCTCATCACCGGGCGACCCGGTGGCACAGTGGTTAGCACTGCTGACTCACAGCGCCAGGGATCAGGGTTCGATTCCCCGCCTCGAGTGACTGTCTGTGTGGAGTTTGCACGTTTGCTAAATTGCCCCTTAGTGTCAGGGGGATTTGGGCGTGGGTGGGATTATTGTTGGGGCAGGCTTGTTGGGCTGAATGGCCTCATTCTGCAGTGTAGGAATGGTTGATAAATAGTGAAACTGAGACACAAACTGGGGCTTGGCAGCAGCAGACAGAATGGGAATCATTGCATCCTGCAGGGATTTTTATTACAGAATCAATTTCAGAAAATTTACAACTCAAAAGTCACAACAGCAAAGTGTGGGATTGCAAACTTGGAATGATTAGCCTAGGACTAAAGTTTAAAAGCTACAGATTGACATTCAGAAACAAGAGATGGCCTCACATCTTCAATTCTGTGATTGTCTGGCATCTCCTGCTCTGAATATTACAAAATCTCTGCCCCCTTCATGCGTCTGGAGACTTTGAAAGTTACGCAGACATTGGTAAAACTTTCCTTTATCTCAAGGCATCTCCTGTGAAATAGTCAACTTCTGCAAAGAGACACAATCTAATTGACACTTTCTGAATCTCCTTTCAAACAACCTCCCAACCCCACTGTGCAGGATGCAGGAATGTCACCTTTTGTCACATTCCCCAACACAATTGTTGACACGTTTTCGGGACAGGAAAAGTAGATTCAACTGACAGATTCTGAGCCCCAGGTTGAATCTTTAAGATGTAAAAATGAACTGAAAGCCCAGGTCTCTCTGTTCCTGCAACTATTTTAACATTGACCCATTGATTTTAAATTGCTTCTCCTGTGTGTAAAATATCATCTATCAACTTCAGGTTTGAACATTAATAAGCGACTGAGCATCAACTGTGAATTATAGAAGGTAGTTCCAAAC
Source organism: Mustelus asterias (assembly GCF_964213995.1). Classification (NCBI taxonomy): domain Eukaryota; kingdom Metazoa; phylum Chordata; class Chondrichthyes; order Carcharhiniformes; family Triakidae; genus Mustelus; species Mustelus asterias. Next base: position 30,183 of record NW_027590097.1, on the reverse strand, counting down.
TAATATCACACCTGGTGTGGCAAAGTGTTCCTGAATTTCACTCCGAAAAGTCTAAAACCCTAAACATTGTCTAAAATCCAATGTCCCCTAAGTCCTGTCCCCATCAAACACTGTAAGAAGTCTCACAACACCAGGTTAAAGACTTTAACCTGGTGTTGTGAGACTTCTTACTGTGCTTACCCCAGTCCAACGCCGGCATCTCCACATCATGCCCATCAAACACTCCCAGGACAGATACAGCAAGGGGTTAGGTACAGAGTATAGCTCCCTCGACACTGTCCCCATTAAACAATCCCAGGACAAATACAGCACGGGGTTCAATACAGAGTAAAGGTCCCTCTACACTGTCCCCATCAAACACACCCAGGACAGGTACAGCATGGGGTTAGATACAGAATAAAGCTCCCTCTACACTGTCCCCATCAAACACACCCAGGACAGGTACAGCATAAGGTTAGATACAGAATAAAGCTCCATCGACACTGTCCCAATCAAACACTCACAGGATAGATACAGCACAGAGTGTGCGTGAGTGAGACAGACAGTGTGCGTGAGCGAGACAGAGAGTGTGCGTGAGCGAGACAGAGAGTGTGTGTGAGAGACAGAGTGTGTGTGAGCGAGACAGGGAGTGTGTGTGAGAGACAGGGAGTGTGTGTGAGAGACAGAGAGTGTGTGTGAGAGAGACAGAGAGTGTGTGTGAGCGAGACAGAGAGTGTGGTGAGCGAGACAGAGAGTGTGTGTGAGCGAGACAGAGTGTGTGTGTGAGAGACAGAGTGTGTGTGTGAGAGACAGAGTGTGTGAGAGAGACAGAGAGTGTGTGAGAGACAGAGAGTGTGTGTGAGAGAGACAGAGTGTGTGAGAGAGACAGAGAGTGTGTGTGAGAGACAGAGTGTGTGAGAGAGACAGAGTGTGTGAGCGAGACAGAGAGTGTGTGTGAGAGACAGAGAGTGTGTGTGAGAGACAGAGAGTGTGTGTGAGAGACAGAGAGTGTGTGAGAGACAGAGAGTGTGTGTGAGAGACAGGGAGTGTGTGTGAGAGACAGAGAGTGTGTGTGAGAGACAGAGAGTGTGTGTGAGAGACAGAGAGTGTGTGTGAGAGACAGAGAGTGTGTGTGAGAGAGACAGAGAGTGTGTGTGAGAGACAGAGAGTGTGTGTGAGAGACAGAGAGTGTGTGTGAGAGAGACAGAGAGTGTGTGTGAGAGACAGGGAGTGTGTGTGAGAGACAGGGAGTGTGTGTGAGAGAGACAGAGAGTGTGTGTGAGAGACAGAGAGTGTGTGTGAGAGACAGAGAGTGTGTGTGAGAGACAGAGAGTGTGTGTGAGAGACAGAGAGTGTGTGTGAGAGACAGAGAGTGTGTGTGAGAGAGACAGAGAGTGTGTGTGAGAGACAGGGAGTGTGTGTGAGAGACAGGGAGTGTGTGTGAGAGAGACAGAGAGTGTGTGTGAGAGACAGAGAGTGTGTGTGAGAGACAGAGAGTGTGTGTGAGAGAGACAGAGAGTGTGTGTGAGAGAGACAGACAGTGTGTGTGAGAGACAGAGTGTGTGAGTGCGTGCGAGTGAGTGAATCTGAGTGTGTGTGAGAGTGTGTGAGGGAGTATTCATGTGTGTGTTGATGAGAGTGTGTTAAAGTGAGTGTTTATGAGAGTGAGTGTATGTGTGAGCAAGTGTGCAAGAGGGAGTGTGTAAAAGTGAGTATGTGTGTAATGTGTGTGAGACTGAGTAAGTGTACAAGAGTGAGTGAGTGCTGGCGGGAGAGTGCAGGAGTGTTAAGTTTCAGTTTATCTACGAGTGTCACAAGTAGGGTTACATTAACACTGCAATGAAGTTACTGTGAGAATCCCCTAGTCGCCACACACGGGGAAAGAGACACAGAGGGAGAGAGAGACACAAAGAGAGAGAGAGACAGAGAGAGCGGGAGAGACAGAGAGAGCGAGAGAGACAGAGAGACAGAGAGAGCGAGAGAGACAGAGAGAGCGAGAGAGACAGAGAGAGCGAGAGAGACAGAGAGAGCGAGAGAGACAGAGAGAGAGACACAGAGCGAGAGAGAGACATAGCGAGAGAGAGAGAGAGACAGAGAAACAGAGAGAGAGACACAGAGAGAGAGAGAGACACAGAGAGAGAGAGACACAGAGAGAGAGAGACACACAAAGAGAGAGAGAGAGACAGAGAGCGAGAGAGACAGAGAGAGCGAGAGAGACAGAGAGCGAGAGAGACAGAGAGAGCGAGAGAGACAGAGAGAGCGAGAGAGACAGAGAGAGAGACACAGAGCGAGAGAGAGACACAGCGAGAGAGAGAGAGAGACAGAGAAACAGAGAGAGAGAGACAGAGAGAGAGAGACAGAGAGATAGACAGAAAGAGAGAGATTGAGAGAGAGTCACAGAGAGAGAGACAGAGAGAGAGAGAGAGAGAGACAGAGAGAGAGAGACACACACACAGAGTGAGAGACAGAGAGAGAGAGAGACAGAGAGAGCGGGAGAGACAGAGAGCGAGAGAGACACAGGGAGACACTGAGAGAGAGAGAGACACAGAGAGAGAGAGAGACACAGAGAGAGAGAGAGAGACACAGAGAGAGAGAGAGAGAGACAGAGAGAGAGAGAGAGACACAGAGAGAGAGAGACAGAGAGAGAGACAGAGAAAGAGAGAGAGAGACACAGAGAGATACACAGAGAGAGAGACAGAGACAG